>NC_054388.1:3718501-3963501 GCF_017654675.1 Xenopus laevis | reverse complement strand
AACATTTTTGTTGTACATTTTTGTTCAAGTGTGATATTCTACTAATTCCTGCTAATTCCTGCTATCGGGATAGTTTCAAAGGAAAACAAATGCATAACAATAATGCTGTTAAAACTGTAAACTGTCAGATAATTTTCTGCCAATCCTCTGCAGCGCCCTCTGCTGGCCACTTCATAAATAGGCAAATATAGTGTAGCTTCATGACTAGCAAAAACGTATATACAGCTTTTGAGATTTTTTTTTTGTGGGAAAATGTTATACGATGTTCTATGCTGCCTTATGAAATCAGTGGATTCACGATCATTGATTGTTCATGCCTCCTATTATTATTTTAATTATTTATTTTAAATACAGGGGAAATGGCAATGGTTAAAATGACAAAATCAGATTTTGGAAGACCATTGTGTCCCTGTAACTATAGATTTTACAGATTCTACATAGGTTTTCCCTATATATAAAAACACAAACACATTGCAGTAGTCGTGGCCGAGTGGTTAAGGCGATGGACTAGAAATCCATTGGGGTTTCCCCGCGCAGGTTCGAATCCTGCCGACTACGAGAAATACCTTTTCAAATGATGTATAATGAAGCTGGATATAATATTTTGTATTATCATCTCACCCTATTGTTCCTGCTGTCCTACAGAAGAACTGAAGAACCTGAGTGACAATTATCATTGGCTTTAACTAAAACTGCCTGTATTTAGCCCAAAATGATACCATGCCTGAAGCAGGGCAGTAGACTCAAAAGTTCACATTTTATAATCTACTTAGTTAGCCAATAAAAGGCATCCCATTCTCTTTATTTTCTGGTTTGGATCTATGGCTAAGATGGTACAACACCAGGGTCGGACTGGGCCAACTAGTAGGATTAGTGGACCCTGCCATCCCAGACCAGCTCCTGCTGAAACCCTGGGTGCCCTCCCCACCGACCTGATCGCGGCCACAAAAAAAAAACAGATAAGCAAGTTACACAACATGGCAGGCCCTGGCCAAAGTAGAAGACCGTTCTTATTTCCACCACAAGCTAATGCAGGGGTCCCCAACCTTTTTAACCTGTGAGCGATATTCAAATGCTAAAAATGGTTGGAGAGCAACATAAGCATGCAAAAAGTTCCTGGGGTGCCAAATATGGGCTGTGATTTGGTATTTGATAGCTCCTAAGTGTACTGGCAGACTACAGGTGGATCTGTTTGGCACTACTCATGGTTTTTATGCAACTAAAGTTTGCCTTTTAGCCAGGAATTCAAAAATAAGCACCTGCTTATTCAAGGGGTCGGAGAGCAACATGTTGCTCACGAGCCACTGGTTGGGGGTCACTGAGCTAATGTAACCACTAAACCAACTGGCAAAGTCAAGTCAGAAAAGTCCTATGGTCAAGCCTTAGGAATAGTGGGTTGGATGAAGTGCAAGCAGCCGGCCTAGGGGTGCAAAAGATAGAAATCCAACCCTGTGTAGATACATAAAGCTTCACTTCATTGTTCTGGCTTCATCCCTTCTCCAGAAGGGAAAATAAATGTTGAGGCCTGTGGGTTTGCTAATGTGACTCTGCTATTTATCTGTCCTAGATGTACATAGGCCTATAGAAAAATGACTGACTGTGCCATCTGAGCTTTAGGAAACAATGAAAATCTATAAGGGACTCAAAGCCACAAAGTTCATCTGTAACAGTCTTTGCAAGTCTGTACAACACAGGCAGCCAACCAGGACTGAAGGGATCCAGATTTCCATATGCCCTGCCTCCAACCATGTCCCTGCCCTTGATCTACTCCACAAACCTCCAATTGTGCTTCCTCCTCCAGCTGCTTCTGAGTATTCCAGGTTCAACTTCTATGATTTATCAATGGGTTTGGGTGCAAATTCCTGAAATGGCTGAGCTTTTCCCGGCGGTGAAGGCTATTTTACCTTGGGGAGGAGAGGTTAAAGCTGTTTGACTCCTGAAAAGTTCCAGGTTGACATCAGTTGACATGACTGCAGGAGTGTAGGGACTCCATTAAAGTATAAGGACACATATACCCTGGCAGACATTTCACCACCTTTGTATGTTTTCTGGGAGTTTTTGATTTTGGTAAGTGCACAGCTTAATGTGGAAGGTGCCTGAAATGGCCAGAATCTCCCAAAATCTGTCTGTCTACTGCACGATGAAGGCACCAGATGGATATATTATGCAACAGAATAATTAAAAGGGTAAACAAACCATGTCAAATACAGATTTTGTGCTGTTAAGGAGAGAAGCTTGTGCAACAGTTTCCTTTTAGAAATATAGTCTAAAATAAAGCAGCGTCAATATCCTTTTTTTTAGAATTTTCTCAAAAACCTTCCAGAAATCAACCATTGAAAACTGTGCAAATCTTCTACAAATCTTTGAGATATTTTACGAGATGCTCTAGTTTCATACATATTTAACATTAGCTGTTTCATATTATGACCGTGTTTTTTTTAGCGTACAAGATCTTGAGACCCAAAGGAAGGCAAAATGTTAACCATTTTTATTCTTAAAACTTTCCTATGAATTTTCTGTGAATTTTCAGGGAAAATATGTCTGCACTGGATGTTGAACATGAATTCAAGGTGCCATGTGTTCGCTGCGTTGTTTGCTCTGTGCATTTGCAATATTTTTTGCCAAAGGGTCATTTTTTTCACCTGAATGATTCATAGTATAATTCACTATTATGTCTAAATTTGGATAATTGTGAGCATTAAGTGGTGGGCTTAAGGCAGTGGTTCCTGCAGCTGCAATTCTTAAGCAGTGGAGGAGGCAGACAACTAGTCCTGGGTCATTAACAAAATGGGCCTGGGCCCCCTGTAAAAAAATATTTCATGGCAACCCCCAGTAGAATCAAGGGTGACCCACAACACTTGCAAAATCATGGTACTTCTGCAATTACAACCACATCAGAGGTCATACATAGACTTCTGTGGACCACTTGGTTGGACAGACTAAAGTAGCACCTGCCATTGCTTCTGCTGTTCCTGGGAGGGTTCAGGAGCTGGTGTCACTGCTAGAATCCAACTGTTTTTATACTAGTTGTTTGGGCATGGGAAAACACAAGAACAAATTGAATAGAAACTAAAAATATTTCAGAGTTTAATACATATATATATAATATGAGTGTGGCAATTGTGTATGATGGTGAGATTATCAGGGTACTTCTAGCAGATGAAGTTGGTTTGATGAGAACACGCATCAGTATGATGCAGACAGATTCATCAAAGGGGGACTGAGTATGTTGCCATTGTTCCTGTAGTTCCAATAACAGGTTTTGGAGACGCCCCCCAACTGGGCTTCTCGGACACTCAGCTCATTATGAAGACTGAGCACAATGCATGTTGTGTCATAGCCGATGATAAGAGGGGGGCCCAATGAAGATTTGATGGGTTCTCGTTTCCTAAATAACATTGAAAGCTCTGCATTTCACTTTTGCATGACAGATTCCAGGAATTACAGTTAGTCTCACTTTGTACCATCCTAGATGGTCTTCTCGAGATGCCTCTCGACTCCCTATGACTTCATGCTGTGAAATCTTGTGTCACCAGGTTAAACACATTGCTCTCCAATGAGCTCTGCCACTTGCCCCAATGCCTCTGGATTTCTGCCTGGACCTGAATGGGAGAAAGTCAGTTATTCTCTGACATTTTGTGTACATGTATGTATTTTGGTCACCTCGGCTTGCTAGCAGTGACAACTATGCCAAAATGCCTTTAACTCCTGACAGCTGCTTCCCATTATAGTAAATATGAATAGAATGAGTATTGGAACAAGGGCACCTTGGGTTGTGTTTATTTGTTAAATGGCTTGCTAATACAATGCACACATCTTAGGCTTTAGGGCAGTGGTGCCAAACTATAAGACTGCCCCCCTAGGGTAGGTTTGGAGCAGTGGCAAGGGACTCACATGAGGTGGTGAGATACACTGAGAATGACCATTTGTTCTACTAGACACACCTGAAAGTCCAGTTTGAGAGAAAATCTCCCAAACAACATCAGCCCAACACAAAGGTTACAAAACTGGTTCTATAAAGTAATGGCTTGGGTGGTCAGCATGAAGACCATTCAAGGTAATATTATGGAGAATGCCTTCTGTACCTTTAGATACTCAAGGAAGACCACACTGCCAGGTTGAGATCTTGGGTGAACACTTCTTTCCTATTCTAGATTATTTTATAAAGCAACATTTTTATATACTGTAGGTCTTAAACTTTCATAAGATAAGGGGAGCTTTGACCACATTGGACCTCATAATGGGGCTTGGACTGTAAAACCATGGTCTAAAGCTATTGATACCATCTAAGCAAAGATGAATCTTGCTAAAAACTTTGAGCCAATTTTGGTGGAATTCAATATAAAGATATTTGTTGCAGATGCATTTCCGAAATCTTGTTTTCACCTTAGATATTCCCTTGTGTAGCTCTGGGCTTTTATGCGGTAGTAGGAATGTACGACTACAATAAGCTAATTCAATTAAGCATAGAATTAATGAATTGTTTGCTCAGGGTAATGTTATGAGTAACATTTCAATTATTGATTTAGTATGAAAAGAAATTGCATTTTTTATTGTATCTATGATGCACCTTTAGGCTTGGTTGGCTGCACAGTAAGGAAAATAGAAAACAGAATTTTAATATACATAACATATGAATGTGGAACAAACCGAATGAAAGGACACCAACTTGTCCAGTAAGAAGTATAATTAACCAATAGGGATCTGCCAAATCCATAATATTTGGATTAGGCCAATACCAAATCTTCCAAATAAGATATTGTTGAAGGCTTTAAAGGAGAAGGAAACCCCGGGCCGGTGCTTCCATCAGCCTGGGGTTCCTCCAGTGAGCACCATGGAGCGATCCTCTTCTGGCTTCTTCTTTCTTCAAATTTTCCGGGGAAGTGCATGCACAGTTGAACGAAATAGCTGACTTTTTAGTTAAATTTCGGCATGCGCAGCCGCACGAAGAAAGAGGAAGATGGAAGAGGATCACCATCATCTGCTGATAGGAGCACCAGGCCGGGGTTTCAGGTAAGTCAATACAATCACTTGAGGGTGCCTAACATTTGGCACCCCCAAGTGCAAGAACACTTTCCTCCTTTAAGGAAAACCAAAAACTGTACTATCTGTCAACAACAAAAAAATGTTGCTTTCAGTTGCTCAGTGATTAAGAGTTTGGATTTGGTTTGGTTTAAAAAAGGAATGAGAAGTTCCAAACCAAATCTTGGACGCAGTACCCTCCTAATAACTAATTCTTGAAATAAAGACATTAAATAAACTAAATATATGTTAGTTGGGATCACGTACAAGCTATGGTTTTATTATTAAAGAGAAAAATTGGGATTATTTGATTAAAATGGCGTCTATTGAAGACTGCCTTTCCGCAATTCTGAGATTTTTGGATAGAGTTTACTGGATCAAGGATCTCATACCTGTACATTCATACTCTGCCAAATTATCATCCAACATAACGATCATACTTGTGCCTGTTGCATAGATGTTTGAAGGACATGTCAACCCTACATTCTCCTACCATGTATATAAGTTGGGTGCATCTCCCAAACCACATCGTTTGTACTGCAGATATCACACAAGGACACTGGCTAGATTATAGAAGATGTGTAATACTATGTCATACTAAGCTCAAAAAAAAAATGGTCAGAGATATCTACTGAGGTCTGATTAGTGGTGAATTATTGCCAGTTCTAGTGATACTATTATGATGTGATACCCAACTAGTAAAATAGATCTGCTGTGTAATATCAGCCTGCAGGTTCTACTCAACCATTCCGTACTGAACTCATCACCTGGATTTCTTTATTTATCGCTCGCTGCCTGTCACTTTTTTCTTTTTGATTCATTGCAGCAATTGTATTTTTTTCTTCTTCATATTTTTGTAACCATGTTATTTGCTTGTTGGGAGACTTTTCTGGCCTGGGTGCTGATACAATCTGTTATTTATTTTCCACCGCCCTTCTCCCTGTTCTTAAGATATTTTTTCTTGTTCATTTGCCATTAGAAAGTAGAAACAGTAGAGAAACGACGGAGTAGCTAGAAGTTGTTGGGACCCACGGCAAAATCATCTTAGGGCCCCCTGAATATTTGGAATAAAATATTTCTATAAAAATATAATGAAATCGGTTAGTGCCCCACTGGGTTGCTTATAATACCTTGGACTGCAGTCATATCTATATGGAAAGCCACCAAAGGGATCTTCCACCCATATGGAAAATACAAATAAACAAAGAATAAATGTTCAGATGTGCAAAGGATAGAGCAGGCCCTCCAGCTTTTCCATTTAAGGGCAAATAAGTTAAAACTCAATGCTATTTTTGGATATACTGTACATACCATAGATCTTCAAGGTAGTACGTGAAAATATCCTGCAAATTATTCTATAATTTATATTATATAGCTAATTAAACGTTGATGCCATTTCATTAGGGTTTTCCTAATCAAAGGACCACTGTACTCACAGATATAGAATTAATTAATAAAGTCTAGGAAAGATCCTTCCCTCCCTTCCTTCCTTCCTTCCTTCCTTCCTTCCTGTCTTTCCATAATTCCATAATTTGGATCACCACTCCTCAAGTCCAAGTGGAAGGATGTGGAGCAATGTGCTAGTTTTGCTTATCATTATTATTATCATTATTAACCATATAAAATGATGGGTTATGGCATCAGAACCCAGTGATAGATGTGAGCTTACACTCAGGTACCAAGAAATAAGCCATCAGAAAAGTTGCCGGAACTTTTTCACAATCATATTGTACATAGATCAGCACTTCAACCATGTAGGCTCCTCGACCATCTCACCACTGTGTTACTGCTCAGGTGTTTCTGGACAGTGGTGGGGTCAAATAATTTTCATTCGGAGAGAATACATAAGGTCATACTTTTGCCGCTAACAAAAATAGTAACTCCATCTAGCTCTCCCCCAGATTTATTTATTATGCCACTCAAAATAACTCCCAGGCTTCTAACCTATATTTTAACAGTATAATCCAATAATGTCACTTTTTGCTTTAGTTTTTCTATTTTCTGAACATATTACCTCTCACCGATCTCCCCAGTGCAATTTGCTCCAGCCAGTACAATAAGCTGCATTTCTTTAATCGGGCATGCACAATGAAATACATCATAAAAGAGAGTGTATAATAACACACAGGTTTGCATTAATGTAACCCTTGGCATAATATATATATGTGATGTGGCTGTCTGGACCTTCCCATTTTCTATTGTGATAGAATATTAGAGGTGAAAGGTGTTACAGACCACAGCCATCAACATCAACGCAATCAGATTGCATGTATAGTACTCTCAGAGTCAGACTGGCCCATTGGGACCCTGGAGAAAATCTTGGTGGATCCCAGTCCTGCTTGGCATACAGCATGGGGGTTTATGCAATGGTCTGCAGGACTAGGGAGCCCTAGAGGTTTGGTTTCTGATGGGCCAAAATACTTCAGTTCAATGCCAAGTGCTCTAAATGGCTTATAGATGACTCATCACATGGTGCAACGCAGGCCCAGGATGACCAATCATCTTACTCTATGTTGACCCAACTTGGAAGAAGGAATTTGGCTCTGCAGTGTTTTGTACTATGCAAAGCACAGCAGGAGCTATACTTCCCCAAGTTTACTAAAACAAAAATAGAAAGATGCATGAAAACGAGGACACTGAAAATATACACTGAGGTCCCCTCAAAAAACTAAAGTTTCTGTGTTATTCTCACCTCTCCATTGAGGAAGCAGTAGAGCAAAGCGACTATGAATCCCTGTTAGGACAACAGAAAATAAAGTCATGTTAATGATTCAATAGGAACAAAGAATGAAAATGAGAACATTTGGGGGGGGTCCTTAATTGAGAGGGATTTGGGGATTTCTGTGGATAACAAACGGTGTAACCTTAGGCTCATAATACAAATTAAGTTCTTGAATAAGAAAAACATCATCAACTTTAGGGATTAATTTTGCCTGTTTATAGGTCCTGAGACTGACTTATTATTTTGCAGTCCCCCTGTGACTAATCTCTCTCTTTCTGCAAAGTTTCTATTCTATTGAACAGGCTTTCTCTGTCATTATGTTTAATGTTATGCAATATAGGAATAAGGGAGAATCACATATTAAAAAGAGCTTTTGGCCAAATGGGTGAGATTTGGTGATGAACCAGTTAAATGACTGAGCATCTGCAGTTTTTTCCAAACAACGCATCTCCCAGAAATGCTCCAATCTGCTTTTATGCAAGTGATTCTGTAACCTTTATCTTTCAGAGAATACGTAACCGCTTCCCATTGAAATTACTTTAAGCCATTCTATCAGAGGACATTAGCAAAAATCAAGCCAGGACAATTACCCTGAGCAATTTGGATGTACTCTAGCTCTTAAAACCAGGGGTGTTTTTCATTTACCAAACCAACAATCACAAAAATCATTTGAAGCTTTCCTCCACTTCACAGGACCATTACAGTCCTTATTTATGCCTTGCAAATAAATCCCCATCTACAGAATGATTGCGATAAGCCAACGCTAATATTACTTTCCCTTGCTCTGAAAGACGTTGGAGAAGAACAGGATGGGATTATACAACCTCTCCTCTCTCCATGGGCTGCTGGACCTTATCCATGACTTTTTTCTATTGGCGTCACATAGGCTGCAGTAGGGTCAGATTTTACCCTGCAGTCTAATTCATGCTGGTGACTCTCTCTCTGTTTACAGCTGCAAGTCAGCAATTTGGTGCCTCTCACTTTTCTACAACTTCGATTGGTGAACTTCAGCTTCATTACTTCTAGTCTACATGGAACACTCTTCATCTCCTCATTAACTCCAGAGAACTCTCTCCTTTCACCCCATTCTGACCCAAAGGCAAGATACTCTTTCTATTCCAGAATGCTACCTGTCCATTCTGCTTAGATCTACTGTATCTTACAAAATTAGAACATCACCTGATTGGATCCAAGGACGAGTTCAAAATACATTCTTGCCCAGATACCAATGTGCTCAGGAAAGAGTGCGAAGATAACATAATGGACCCCAAAAAGAGGGATGAGGAGAAGCGTAGACTTTGCAAGCCTCCTGAAGGTATAAAGAGACGGTTTTAGGATATTATGGTTATACCAATGCAAGGGGCAGTGTATCCTCAAATTTTCCTGTAGAATTGTCCATACAGTGCACAAAAATAATCAAACAGACAGAACTTTGGATCATAATAGTAATGTAAGCCTTCTGGAACATATTCCGAGAGACATAATAGACGTTCAACATTTCCCTTGGCTCGCTCCTCATTGGCATCTAAAATGGGACTTTACAATACATTCAAAAGATGTCTAGAACATTTGCCCCTGGTATTGCGCTTCTCAGCACTGGCCCATGTCTAGAATGGAAAACCAGCACTCCCCATGAATTTAGTTCTGGGGGAGACACCTATCACTAGCAGGGTGCTAGTAGACAATAGTTTAAGAAATTCTAACTGTTGAAGGTGCTCAAGGTTATTGTAACACCCGGCACTGGTTTTGAGCGCAGGCACACGTCAAATCGGTTGCCTGCTCAGGAATGGACGCTCGCATACTTAGGAGCAATGACCTCTTATTTGGGTGCTTGGCTTCCTATTGGTCCCTGATGTGTCTGTCTTCCTCAGCCTGCTCCTGATTGGTTCCTGTTCCCTTAAATACCTTCCTCTTCCTCCTCACATTGCCCAAGCTGGCTTCAGTTCCTGCTGTTCCTGCTAAAGCCCTGGTTGTTCGAGTTTCCTGGTTTTGAACCTCTGCCTGTTTTCCTGACCTCCGAACCTTCGCTGCCTGAATCCGACCTCTGCCTGCATTTAACTAGACCTTAGCCTGACCCCTTGGTACTTTGCTTCTCTGAAACCCGTCTTCTGGAAATGACCTTTGCCTGCACTTGACTACGCCTTGCCTGATCCCTTGTTACTTCGCTCCTGGTAACTTGCCTGGCTTCTCTACCACCTCCGCAGCAGAAAGCCCGGGGCCCCAAAAGGGCGTCGGTGAATACCGGAGCCATAGAGAGGTTCCTGTTACCATCAGTTCTCCTGGATCAGCTACCTTCCTCCGGGATCCGAGGTAAACAGATCATATAGTCTGATTAAAACTTGAGTTGAGGAACACATTTATTTTTCTTCCCTTGGGAATAACACCAGGGCCCACCTGGATAAGTCCCGGTTTTCGGCAGGCCAGTCCCTCACGACAAATAGATTTGTCCCCCTAAATTCTAAACTGGAAGCAATGGGTTCATCTCTAAAAACCTGTTCTGTCTGTAGCATGCCGGTTCCGTTCAGTCGCATGGCGTGTTTACGACACAAAAAAGAATGGCGTTACCTAAATTAAAAGATATTAGCATTGCGATATAGAGAAAGGTACAGAGTTACAGATCAATCCAAAGTTAATTTCATTGCTGATCTGTAATGAGAGAAACTGCTGAAGCAAGATGCAATAGTCGAGACGCAAGGCTTGATCCCTCCTGTTCCGCCACAGTCGCATGGTATTATCTGCACTGCAGTATTAATAAAATGCCTCACAAATCCACTTATTTCTCTTTCCTCTCCGCCTCACTATTTGGAATTTGCTTGTTTGCAGTTTTTGCTTGAAAGCTCACGGTGATTTCACATTTTTTCGAACAAAAAGAAAGAAATTGAAAAATTAGATTTTTCTTAAAGGGATTCTGTCATGGGAAAAAAAAATTTCAAAACACATCACTTAATAGTGCTGCTCCAGCAGAATTCTGCGCTGAAATCCATTTCTCAAAAGAGCAAACAGATTTTTATATATTCAATTTTAAAATCTGGCATGGGGCTAGACATTTTGTCAATTTCCCAGCTGCCCCCAGTCATGTGACTTGTGCCTGCACTTTAGGAGAGACATGCTTTCTGGCAGGCTGCTGTTTTTCCTTCTCAATGTAACTGAATGTGTCTCAGTGGGACATGGGTTTTTACTATTGAGTGTTGTTCTTAGATCTACCAGGCAGCTGTTATCTTGTGTTAGGGAGCTGCTATCTGGTTACCTTCCCATTGTTCTTTTGTTTGGCTGTTGAGGGAGGTGATATCACTCCAATTTGCAGTACAGCAGTAAAGAGTGATTGAAGTTTATCAGAGCACAAGTCACATGACTTGGGGCAGCTGGGAAATTGACAAAATGTCTAGCCCCATGTCAGATTTCAAAATTGAATATAAAACAATCTGTTTGCTCTTTTGAGAAATGGATTTCAGTGCAGAATTCTGCTGGAGCAGCACTACTAACTGATTCATTTTGAAAAAATGTTTTTTCCCATGACTGTATCCCTTTAAAAAGGCCTCCCAGAGTTTTGAACTTCTGATGGGCTGTCTGAATTGCTTTCCACTGGCGATTTCTGTAACCAATGGTAGCTCAAGAAACCAAGACCATCACATGAAAAAAATGTTTTAACCATGACAAACTCTTTTTTTGTTATTTCTTGAATTGAATAGGACAAACAGGGAAACTAAAGATACTCTATGAGTGCTCCTTGTGAGGTAGATAAGTAGATTACTAGTGCACAGAAAATCTGCATAATGAACATCCTCTAACAAAACAGTCACAACAAAGGATAAAAGGATGAATTTGTATGCTAGAAAATCTTATTTACCTTGCAGGTGACCAATTTCCCTGTTTAGCTCAAGAAATAGCAAAAACCATAGATTTTATGTGATTAAATCTACAGGCACAAGTTCGGTGCAAGATCTATTCTCAACACTCACGTTGAACAAGGTATATAGTCACTCCCCCTCTCTGGGTTTTTCATCAGATTAAAATATCTAGTATGCCCTTTACATCAAGGATGTCCAATCCAACACTCAATGTCAACCTAATCTTCCAACCAATCATGGCTGTAAGGGGGTTCAGGGTCTGGTACTAATTGCACCTCTAGAGTTTCAGATTGACTATTATTTATTTATTCTCACATTTGGAAGTTTGGACCGAAAGGTTCCTGCATTACCAAACCGGTTCCTGAACTCTCTCATGCCATGCCAATAAACAACCCAATTAATAGTGTATGAAATACAAAATCTTTTGTTGCTGCCCATTGGAATAGTATAAATGGCTCTGTCACATGATTCATTTATTAAAATCAGTACACCTTCAGGAGAACTACTTACATGTACTGCTGTTTATAATTTTTGCTGATATCTGGGCATCGGATCTTCTGGATAAGAATTCTGATCACATTGAGAAATATGATGAAGTTGATCTGTTGTAGAACATAAACAGACACAATCAATCTCTCAAATTAATTGAATTTGATCAGACACTCTTGTCACCAGGCTAGACACTTGAAGGCTAATTTTATATGAGACCATATAATTGCAGAGTCTTGCAGACTAATTATGCTTTTTAAGTCCTTCAGCTGACCCCTCATGCAAATTGAAGGACTTTTCTTGATCATAGGACCTCCTAAGTGATTTAGGCCAGTTCCATCCTGGGATTCCCCTGACGTCCTTCCTTGAAAATTTTCTTTGTTTATATACTATGCTGCAAAGTCAGATACTTGAGGGCAAAATAAACTAGTAGTAGTTCTTAGGACCCTTCACCAAAATGTGTCACCTCACACTCAACAGCTCTTTGATAACTGGTCTTCCATGTGGCTCATCAATCACAGAGCTACAAGCATAACTAGAGCCACCTAGAAGTCATCAGTTTGTCTATAAACTCCAGCCTCCCTACAACATCTACCACTCTATCCTGATAAAAGCAAAGAATATGAATAATGGACCAGGTGGAATGATATTGTTTACAGACCTCAGGCAGTATGGCCAAATATCTGGCTACCATATTGCATAAAATCCAGTATGTTGCCTTACTTGACCATTGATGCGTGTGGAGTCAACTCAAGAAATTGAACAATGTCTGTGCTTATTTAGTTAAATTGGCACAACTTCAAGAGGACATGACAAAGGTAATTACAATCACATAAAATGCCACTGTTCAAACGAACGACATCATCCATGGGTAATGAGTGTATGTCGAGGGGGTCTGGTTATAGAGAAGAACCAAAAAAAGTAATGATTACAAATATTGCAAGTAGTATTGGGGTCTTGATGATCCACCAGTAAATGCTTTCATAGTCGTCCCAGCACCTGAGAAAAAGAAATGTTTTAGAACATACTCCCCATTTCTTTTCTCATAGACTTTTGTCTATCTTCCCTCTAATGCAACCACTTCTCTCCCCTCGATTCCCCCATACACACTGCTCCTTTTTACCCCCACTTACCTACCTGTTTTCCTTACTTATACAAATATACTCTACATATATCTCTTTTCTCATACACCTCCTACCATCTACCCCCACTTGGAAAGCATTTAGAATTCCAGCCTACCTTAGTCTCCCTCACACAATTTCCTATCCCACATTATCATAAACTCTCTATTTTATTCCCACGCTTTCTCCTGGCCTCTCACCCTGTATTGTCAAACTGAATTCTTGTTTTGATCCATACTGAAATGGTGAGAGCTGGGGCACCTGCAATGATATTAGTCAATTGGTTAGTCCACAAAAACACATGGTATAAGAGGGAAACATTTTCAGCACCAGTAATAAATATGTAAACATAAAATAGTTGTGGTTCTAAATCCGTAAGGTTGGCCTCCCATGGTGACTTGGAGGAATGGGTAGGGGGTGATGAGTTTGAATACAAAAGGCTGACACATACAAATTTGTAGCACATTGAAGACACAATTGGTCTCAGGAACATTTTTGTGTCATGATAATAAGCCACTATGACTTGAGCCCATGCTGATAGAGTCCTGCAGTGGGTTGAGTACCATGGGCTACCCACAAAATAAGCTGGTACCTTGCACAATGAGGGTGGGATTATCGGGTGCAGTTATAGATGTGGGTCGCGGGTCTCATTTATATTTTTTAACTTATGTTATAGTGTCTATATTTTACGCCTTTTAAAATTTTACTAAATGTTTTTCTGTCTCCACCCACTGATGATGTCACTTCTGGTATGCAGCAATAGCACTTCCTGTTTAATGGCGGTTTGCGGATCGGGTTGCGGATAAGGCAGTTGCGGGTCAGGTAGTGGATCCAAGCCAGTAAATATGTGGGTTTGTGGTTCGGGTCGTGGTTGGGTTGAGTCTCAAAAATTGGTTCCACGTAAGACTCTACATTCTGGTATATGTTCCTGACTATATTAAAAATAAATATATGCAACCTGTATATTTTCCATTAAAAAGAACACCCTGAACCCTATTTTTGGGGTGATATTCAATGATTTTCTGTGTAGAATGGCTTTAATCAAGCCCTATGGAAATGTGACAGCATGTTTATGTGTCATACTTACCCCATCCAATGACTATATACCACCAGAAGTACTTTCTCTGGTAAGTAAACGTGAGTGTGAGCAAAGTGTGTAGATACATTCCTTCCACCAGCAGCCAAGAGAAGTTTGCAAGGACTGAGTATTGGAAAAACACTACAGCCGCCTTACAACCCACCTGTAAGAAAAAATGGTAATACAGATCCAACTGGCCAAATGTATATTCAGGGTTTGGTGTATGTTTTTATTCTAGAAATAAAGTTCTCCGCTTATGAAGCATATAATGCTAGGTCCTTA
Source organism: Xenopus laevis (assembly GCF_017654675.1). Taxonomy (NCBI): domain Eukaryota; kingdom Metazoa; phylum Chordata; class Amphibia; order Anura; family Pipidae; genus Xenopus; species Xenopus laevis. Next base: position 3,948,939 of record NC_054388.1, on the reverse strand, counting down.
CCGTTGACATGGTACAGTGGTCTACATTCTCATCGGCAAAGAGAACAGCGTCTTTAATAAACACAGCGATTCCACGGAGGATGAACGAGACAAAGAGGTTGACATGGATGAAGTTCCTGGGGCAGTGCAGTTTCCTGTAGAAACACAACACAAAGTCTCTTTCCAGCACTTAATCCTTAACTAAAGAACAAGGACTTCAATATGACAGCCTCCTTGGCACTCAAAAACAAAAGTCACTGGAAGCCATATATAACACTGAGTGATTGTAGTTTAAGGAGAAAATACTCTCTTTTTAATTTAATTAGATTTCATAGGAGAGATGTATTAGACATATTGGCAAACAAATGTCTATAACTACACATTTCTCAAGCAATATGAAAGATTTCAGAGGGAAACTTGGCTGAAGAGACATGTCTTCTGCTACCCTTGTTAGAGGGCAAACAAACGACAAACATTTTGTTGGCAAGGTAAAAGCTTTAATAGCATTTATATGATCTTGTGATAGATCAATACCTTCAGATATGGAACACAAGCCAAGCTTTAAAAAAAGAAAGGAATGCTGGGTATAACATTTCATTACATCAACATTTTGCTCTTAGCTCCACTGCACAAAATATTGTTACACAACTGCTTCAATTATTTTGTAAAGATAACCAAAAAAATGTATATTTGTGAAGTTTAGGGAAGCACAATTGCTCAAAGAACATTGAACATCTTTGCTTCTTCACACATAAAGTAACGATGACGGCACCACCTGATTTATGCAAAAGCCTATAATCCTTAGTGGTGGTTGGTTGGCGGTTGGATGGTCATGCTAATGTCAAAAAGTGCCTCCTAAGCTGTGACCATGTCCAACTGAACTCGATCGGAAGGGACTAAAAATCCAGTCGGATCGCGGCCGCATCTGTTCGTTGATGCGGTCCCGCGATCCGACCGCCCGTTAGGCATCGTTAGGATCCGATCATTGGGCCTAGGGCCCACGATCAGATCAGCCCGATATTGCCCACCTCAAGGTGGGCATATCGGAGGGAGATTCGCTCGTTTGGCGACATCGCCAAATGAGTAGATCTCTCTATGCATGGCCACCTAACGAGCGGATCTCTCCATGTATGGTCACCTTAAAAGATGAAGGTGACATGAAAATTATAAATTAAACCAGTAATGCCTTCTTAGAAGATAAAAAGCAGAAAAAATCATAAAACTATACCTTCAACATGTGATATTTCTAACAAACAAAGAAAAAAGACATTATTAGTGATCATTTATTGTAATTAATCAGAAGTGAAACCCAGGCTTCTGCTTTAGCTGTGCCTCCAGGTAACAAAGCTCCTCACAACTAGAAACATTTATTGGCATGCTTTCTGGCCCATCCTATCAAATAGCTGGAACAAATAAATATCAGAACCAAAATACATTGAGAAACATCTTCAAGAGCTGTTTTGGTTGACCTGTTTTAAGAAGACATTTGTATTTTGACAGAATAAAAAAAAGGTTTTAGGGGGTTTTAGGAGTTAGAATAATCCACAAAAATTCTGTTTTATACATGATCTGAGAGATGACTCTTTTCCCAGTAGGATACGTTTCTGCCACAACTGAATATACAATACATATATTAATGTAGCAACCCTGAAGACTGGAAAACTACATTGAACATTCATGAAATATGTATAGTCCTTTATAGAGTTTTCATCTTAAAAAATTAGCATGCATTACTCATTTGAAAACAAAAAGCTGATTGTATTGGATTTCTTAAGGCCACTTTAAATTTATTGGGACGGAAGAGAGGTGGAGAAGGAAGGGGCGGATCAGAGATGAAGAGACTGAAAAGACATAGACTGAAATGCACTCAATGCAATAAACCTGTTTATATCATTCATTCAACAGAGTGGAAAAGGTAGAGTTTAAATGAGCTTTTAGGTTATATCGATGACTATCAATTACTTTTCTTCCACATGCATAAACCAAGATACCATAAAATTTACCATGAGTTTTGTTTATCCTGGAAAAATTCATTAATACGATAGAAATCTCCAGGATTTTCTTGTTGGTGAATGATTAACATTTTTGAGGGAGCGGAAGCCAATGATGAGCTTGGCTGCCATTTAGAAGTGTGTTTAGAGTGATAATGTCTTCTCTATCGTCAAACTCAAACCAGCCGTGACTCTTCAGTTCCAAAAATTTGTTACTGCGTCATGTATAAAAGGGAGATCAAGTATCAATAAATTAAAATTACTCTGCTTTCTTCCTGCTTTATACATTGGTAATTCCTCCTCTGAGTGAATTATTGCTGAAATTCCATTTAAGGGAAGAACGAAATTCCAAATGTTATTTTGCGTTACATAAAGTCACAAGTTCTTCTACACTGGGAACCTTTAATATACAAAGCAGTGTTCATATGTGTCAGTGGAAGCAGCCGTGATGAGGAAAACTCAACTAGAGGTTCCAATAAAAAAAAAAGTACTCTTCAGGGTTCAAATGATAAGGAACATGGTGGCGTATGTTCTTGATTTATAATCAATGGCCTTTAAACACTGAAAAAGTAGCATCTGTCTGGCTTTTTATATCCGGACTTATGGTTCAGATTTTTGAAATGAGTAGAAGACATCTGTCCTCCTCCACGTCTGTTAATTAACTGGCCTTCTGCTGGAGAGTCAAAACCAGCAGAGCGGAGAATATAAATAGTCAGATGAATATTGCTTTCAGTGAAATTTACAAATAACTCAACATCAGTGCAATTTATTAGCATTAGCTTAAACCAGCTAGATATATTATGAAATTGCACAAATGATGTATTTCTTGGTTAAAGCTTCCCTATTATCTCGCCTACTATTTGCAACCACGATGCATTTTGTAATTCCAGGAACAGTTACGGTAAACGGCCAACTAGACATAATGGCAAAATGGATTTTTTTTTTAAAACCAGTTCCATCTACAATTTATTCATCAGAAAGAGGCCCTTTTCTCAAAAACAAAAGAGATGCAGTTTTGATGTATAGATTGAACACAAATAAAAGTTGTTGTTTAACTGATTACCTTCTACTATATCCGCTACTCGTTGGAAAGAAAAAAGTAACAGTGAATGCTAGAAGCCAATAGATGCTACTTTTTTAAATTGGATATAAACATTATCTAAATATATATATATATATATATATATATATATATATATATATATATATATATATATATATATATATATATATATATATATATATATATATATATATATATATATATATATATATATATATATATAGATAGATAATGTTTATGTACCTTTTTTACATAACCCCAACTGAATGAGTCAGAAATCAGTGGTATTTTTTCCCTTTCAGATGAACTGAAGCCTGAATAAGAATTCAGATGGGTGATAATGCTCAGCGCTGTTGCTGACCAGCCCCAAGCACTAACACCCCATAAAGTAGAATGCTTTCTAATGAGTGAAACTTGAACTGACACAGATCTCAGCTATAATCAATCAAAAACTTTTTTATACACAGGTATGGGATTCGTTATTCGGAAACCAGAAAGCTCCAAATTAAGGAAAAGTTGTCTCCCATAGACTCCATTTTATCCAAATAATTCAAATATTTAAAAAATGATTCCCCTTTTCTCTGTAATAATAAAATAGTAGCTTGTACTTGATCCCAGCTAAGATATCATTGGCAAAACCAGGTTATTGGGTTTATTTAATGTTTACAGGATTCTCTAGTAGACTTAAGGAACGAAGATTCAAATTATGGAAAGATCCGTTATCTGGAAAACCCCAGCTCCTGAGCATTCTGGATAACAGGTCCCATGCCTGTATTACAAACTGCTGAGAAGCTGTACAGATTCCACAGTTCAACTGACAATAAATCTGCCCCTACATTTAGAATTGGAGGGCCAAGGTGCACAGCCAAGAGTCAACTTTTTGGGGCTGAAATTTCTGTTTTTCTGCTGTTTGCTGTTTATCCTAATTCTGCTAAGAGTTTGAAAACCTGACAATTCCACTTAATCCCATTTGATTTCCCCTGCTATCGTTTCAATACCCCTGTCCGTGTCGGCACAAATAAATGCTCTAAAATAGAAAGTATTAATATCTACAAGATATTAACGAGAACGAGCCGGTGTGCTAGGTGTCTTCCCATGGAAACAATAAGGATCAGTTGGGCACATCAAATAGACAAAAATGATTTGGTTGAAATGATCCAATAAAAATAAAATCCATGTGCAGCTGAGAACAATCTGTGCTTTGAAAAACAGCAAGAAAAAGCAGCTGCATTATATTCCATCCACAGCCGCAAGGAAATAAATCAGAAAGTCACTGGCACGATAAAGAGATTGTATTATTAGCTTTACAAAAATAAATAAATAAATAAAATGTACCAAAAAGTACAAAAAGTAACGAATGATAACGGGCTTCACAAAAGAGAGGTAAACTTATTCACTTAGACGAGGAAAGTTTCCCAAGATGCGAGAGAAATTCTTCCTTTTCCTTGAAGGTGACGGGTTTCTATTTACCGTTTAATGGCAATTTGTCTTTGTTTTTGAAAACGATTTCCATCCTAATGAAGCTGTTTTTATGATCTGCTTTAATATCACCGTGAATAATAATCAAGAGATGAACTAATAGGGATTCTGTCATGATTTTTATGACGTCGTTTTTGTTTCTAAATGACACTGTTTACACTGGAAATAATTCCCTCTACAATATAAAATGTCATTCCTGAAGCAGCAAGTGTATTTAGTTGTAATATTGGTGTGTAGGTGCATCTCAGCTCATTTTGCCTGGTCATGTGATTTCAGAAAGAGCCAGCACTTTAGGATGGAACTGCTTTCTGGCAGGCTGTTGTTTCTCCTACTCAATGTAACTGAATGTGTCTCAGTGGGACCTGGATTTTACTATTGGGTGTTGTTCTTATATCTACCAGGCAGCTGTTATCTTGTGTAAGGGAGCTGTTATCTGGTTACCTTCCCATTGTTCTTTTGTTAGGCTGCTGGGGGGGGGGGAGGCGATATCACTCCAACTTGCAGTACAGCAGTAAAGAGCGACTGAAGTTTATCAGAGCACAAGTCACACGACTGGGGGCAGCTGGGAAACTGACAATATGTCTAGCCCCATGTCAGATTTCAAAATTAAATATAAAAAAATCTGTTCGCTCTTTTGAAAAACGGATTTCAGTGCAGAATTCTGCTGGAGCAGCATTATCAAATGATGCATTTTGAAAAAAACATGTTTTCCCATGACAGTATCCCTTTAATAGAAGATAAACCGAGAAAAATAGTCAAAATGAAAATCGAGCTTTGCATTTAGCCTCCTTTCTGGTTTCTATTACCATTTGTAAAGTTGCTGAGATACCGCTCTCCTGCTACATATATCCATCCGAATTTCCCTTTTAAAGGACAACTAAACCTTTAAAATGTATATGGCTTGAAAGTATTTTTTATACTGAACTTACTGCGCCAGCCTAAAGTCTCGAAGTAAAATTTTGTTGGGAATGACTGGAGAGACAGAGCCATAGAGTGACATAAACAAGTAGAACAAACAGGTAGAACCCCCCAATTAGTTGTATTAATTTCCTGCCTAAAAATGTTGAGACATATCGGCTAAGCCACAGTTCACAGACCTCCTACGCCATCCCAATGCATTTCATGTCTTCGTCAGGGGCACAAGGGACAAGCACCACTGTTTCCTATGGTTCTATAGGCTTGAACAGGGGTCCCCAACCTTTTTCATCCATGAACCAAACTTAGTTATAAAATAATTTTGGAGAGCAACAAAAACATTCAAAAAGTTCACAGGGTTTCCTATGGTTCTATAGGCTTGAACAGGGGTCCCCAACCTTTTTCATCCATGAACCAAACTTAGTTATAAAATAATTTTGGAGAGCAACAAAAACATGCAAAAAGTTCACAGGGTTTCCTATGGTTCTATAGGCTTGAACAGGGGTCCCCAACCTTTTTTATCCATGAACCAAACTTAGTTATAAAATAATTTTGGAGAGCAACAAAAACATGCAAAAAGTTCACAGGGTTTCCTATGGTTCTATAGGCTTGAACAGGGGTCCCCAACCTTTTTTATCCATGAACCAAACTTAGTTATAAAATAATTTTGGAGAGCAACAAAAACATGCAAAAAGTTCACAGGGCTTCCAAATAAGAGCTGTGATTGTAGCCCAATGTGGACTTGCGGCCAACAGGAGGCTCTGTTTGGCAGTATACATTTTTTTTATGCAACTTTAAGCCAGAAATTCAAAAAGAAGCACCTGTTTGGAGGCCACTGGGAGCAACACCCAAGAGGGCGAAGAGCAACCATTGCTCACAAGCTACTGGTTGGGGACCACTGGGCTAGAACATTGCCATCATCCCTGTCTCTTTGCACATACAGTAGGTGGAATAAATGCCAACCTGAAGAGGGAGAAGATGCTGATGGCAGTCACGAGAGCAGTAAGGGAAGCTGCATAGCCGCACGTATACAGGATTTTCACCGTATGGAAATAATTTCCCTGAAACACAAGAAAGTTTAACATTTTTTAATTTTAAAAATACTTATAGATAAATTCCCATCACATTTTGACAACATATCCGTGTGTAGTGTCAATTTACATTGGTCTACGTGTGTTTGGACACATAGTGGTTGTTCTCTTTGGACAATGATATTGAAAATGATATTATCCTGCCTACAGTGCTAATACGTGATGTTCTTTCTAGCGAATTACATTTAAAAATGGCCCATTTATTCATAGGTTGTGTATAAATCACTTCCATTTCCCCTCCAGGTTGAGATATTTGAATAGAAGCCAATCGGCAGAGACTCGTAGATGTAATGCTTGCCCTTTGAGGTAACAGGATCATGGTATCATTTTAATTAATCCTATTTTACTGTATGCCAGTTTAATACTGACAAATTGGTGGCAGGAGTTTTCATTCATCTTCATTTGCTTCCTATCTCCCTACTCTTCCAATTCATTTTACTTTATTACAGAATAACTGCCATTCCGTGTTACAATGTTGTAAACTATAAAAAACCCCTCTGCATTTTAAAGGTTGTCTAAACCACCCAAATTAAGAGGTCTAATACCAGATTTAAGGGATTATTTACTTACAGGCACAAGCTTTGCACCCTGCCATGTTCCTTAGAACCTCTGAGCTCAGGTCCTTGCACGACACAAGCCCAGATGAGTTGACATGTACTTTCTCCATGAATACCATGCCGACTACGTTTGGTAGCACTGTATTCATGAGGAGGTGGGTGGGTAGAAGCACACAGGCATCCCCTCTTCGCCCCCTACCTGTTTTTAACTTGAGTATAAGTTATGGTGCACAGGTAGTTTATTGGAAACATAAAGAGACGAAGATCATAGAAGTTCTTACATCAGAAACACAAAAGACATATCACTGTTCAACAAGTCAGTAATAGGAGACACGCATGTAGTATAAAGATGTTGCACTATACATCAACATCACTGCGAAAGACCATATGAAAGAGCAACATGAATCAGAATGGTAGATAAATATCAGGGAGCATGTAGCAAAAGAACATCACAGTCATATTAGTATCATAGCCCCTAAACAGTTATTTACCCAACAATCGAGCGATTATGTGGAGGGGGGGGGGAATACATCCAACCAAGGGCCCCAGATTTTACTAAATTTATAGTAAAATTTTATGTAGACCAGTTGTTCAATGTTGGATACATCTATCATGGTTTGCTTCCAACAGGCAAATGTAGGGGGAGCGATGTTTCTCCAATTCTGAGTGATGAGTCTCTTGGCCAACAATAAAGCCTCCTGTAAGAAAAGCAGCTGGTGCTGATTGAGTTTAAGATCCTGTAAAATAGCCAAAACACACACTTTTGGCGACCTATCTATCCTTATTTGCAAAACCCTATCCAAGGTGTCTAAGATAGATCCCCAGTATGGCACAATCTTGTTACAACTCCACAACATATGTAAAAGAGACCCTTTTTCTAGGGCACATTTGGTACAGAGATCAGGAGTATCAGCATTAATAAGATGTAACCTAGCAGGAGTATAATATGCTCTATGGAAGATATATAATTGGATGGTACGAAAGCTCTTGAAGATTATTACCATGAGCATCTTGTTGTAGCCTAGCGTAGAGCATGGTGACTAGAGTTATGGTGCACTTTACTTACTGATTGTGCGATTGGATAAAACCACTCAACAAAGAGTCTGCTATTTTCTTAAAAAAGTGACCAGAGGGTAAAATATTCTACATTTTTACCTAAACAGATAATTTATAACATCATTTACCTGTTAACTCAGCAATATCCTTTAGGCAATCCATGACAAGTGCAATGTTGAGATCAGCTATCCACGGCTTTTTCACCCCCAACCTAAGACATTACTCATAACCACAGACTTGGAAATAGAAGGTTGCGGTTATTTATTAATGTAACCAACCATAATTTATTGTAACTGGAGCAGTTATACCATAACAGTAAAACAGTGGTTAAATGAAGACCATATCCTTCCATAAGACTGACCATAAGCCCAATCCAGAAGTTTGGTTCCTGCCTCATCTCAAAGTCCTCAGTGAAGACTGTCTCCCTCCCACAGACACCCAGACCTACCCAGTTACAAACTCATCTTGCCACTGCCCATTCAGTTCACCCTTGGAGCTCAGAGTCACCCCAACTGTGATAAAACTCAGCTATCTTAAACCATCAGTAGGTAGGGAGTGAGATCCAATGCTGTGTTCCGTGCCATCTACCTGTCCAGGTTACTTCCATCCTTAAGTGCCTAACCCAGGGACCCATCCAATCTATAACTACTGAGGAAAAGTTATGGGAGCTGGCCTTCCTAGCATTGTCATTCCCTACTTCCCTCTATGCCTCTATTGGTCATTGGGCTCCAAATCATGCGCCAGTGCTCACCACTGAATATTATTTTACAATTACAGGGTTTATGGGAGGTGATAGGCCTCACACAACACTTAAAATGACCACCTTTAGGATATCGGTGCCTAAAATTCAGATTTGGGCCTGTATAACTAACACTGAGAACACTGCCTGAGTAATTCTGTTGTTATATTACAGTCCCTTTAGGAATGATAACGTTTTGCTGCGGTGGCCATTTGATTTGGTTGGCACTAATGGTCAACCACTGATCCTTCTGAGTGATGGCTGGATGATACAAATAGACTTCAGGTTGAAACTAATGAGAAGTGTAGCCAGATGTTAGATGAGAATATGATGGGGAACGCTGCAGGAGACAGTTGCCAAGTGACACTTTCTTGAAGCTCATACAGCCAACAAAGTACAAAGCACAAAGACATATTTTATAGTCATTTACCCAAGACCTTATTTAGGGTACATAACTGATTTCCAGCAATTATCCCATCATTAGTTTCCACGGAAACGACTTCAAATTTGTACAGCATCTTCTTGAAGACCAGGCAGCTAGAGAGCCTGCACATTGTTATTATGACCCTAAAAATAGATATCTATATATTTTTAAGAAGCAGCCTGAGCCCCAGGAAGATGAAAAAAATATGAACACTTTCCATAAACCCAATAGGTGTGTTCTTTTAGGTTATGCGTCTGCATTCTGTATATGTTTATGCTTAAAGGGTAAATCATCTCTAAAATGGCATCAGCAAATTCATTTGTATTCATTTCACATGGTCTTCTTCTTTCTGCGTCACAGCCATGCATGGTAGGATACAATAAGTAGCATTAAAACATAACTGTCCCAAGTTCATAAATAATATTATACATTATAAATGGTAAACAATCGATTCTCTGTAATGTGACACAATGGAAGAAAGTCAAGGCAGCAAATACATTCCTACCATAGCGAATGACATTAATGTTCTCCTAACTGTACCATTACCACTAAATACTGGATAGGAAAATGGATTGGGTTTGGGTTGAACAGGGATGGAAGTTGGGTTATTGGATTTTGGCCTGAGTGGACGATGGGAGTGGTCTAAAATGTCAGCTGGAGTTCATTGACCCCACCTTCATGGCCGTGCCGAAAACATGCTGCCTCTTCAAAAGTCCTGAACCACCAAAAAGCCAACGTCACGAAAGAGCGGAACTGCTGAAGTCCCGAAGCCGCGAAAAGACCCAAAGTCATGGAAAGAGCTGAACTTGGAAGTACTTAAGCCGTGGAAAGACCCAAAGTCATGAAAGAGCCGACCTTGAAGTCCGGAAGCCGCAAAAAAAAACCAAAGTCACAAAAAGAGCCAAACTTGAAGTCCTAAAGCCATGCGTTCAGTTCTACCAAACACCAATGCGTGTTTTTTCTATTTTTTTTAAAGCCCTAGCCACCAATGTATTATTTTAAAACTCTACAGGCCCCTGCAACCAATGTTTTTTTTTTTAAATATTCTCTGGGGCCCCAAACTTGTGTGAGGGAGGGTTTACTGTTTTTTAGAGATGATGTCGGTGTGATCTTTTAACTGTTGTGTGGGTGGGATCTGGGGCTGGGCTCGGGGTGGGTGGGGGCCCCAAAAATTTTGTTGTACGGGGCCCCGTGATTTCTAATGTCAGCCCTGCCCACCTCTATTACAAAGCTAAGATTGAGGAGAAAGGTAAACTAAAATCAAGTTCCTATGGATATCATATTGGCATGTCCAGGTATCTCCCATATTCTCTCCCTGTGTCGGGATAGGATAGGTCAGTCAGAAGATTAATTTCTTAAAGATCAATGTTTGTCGCTCTTTCTTCAGTAAACCCCAAGGGAAACCTCTACTTAATTCAAAATAAATAAATGTAAATAAAGATACATTTGCATTTCTGTTCCATAAAAAACCTACGGCAGAAAGAGCCGCCATGCTTATTTTCCATTGATACAAAAGCAGATTGACAAATCTAAACCAGAAATATAATTAGGAGAGACTCCTGTCCTATCTTAAGGAAGTAACTTGCCTTTTCGTCGGTCTCATTGGTTCCACTGAATATACAGGCTTTATAATACGGAGGGGAGTGAGGGGTCCATCCGTCCTCTGAGCAGTTTCTGCTGATCACAACTGTGGAAACGACAGGAGAGATTTAGCTCCGATGCTGCACTGGAATTTTTTCCTTCCATCACATTAAAACAAGACTGTGTGACTCAATAAGAACCTGAGGCAGGAGGCCTGGGTAAGAAGACTGCACTGAAAATATTTAGGGACAGTTCTCCTTTCGGCCTGTGTTGCTCAACGTCTTTGGGTTTCGTACATTACAGGAGAAGCCTAGGTTGAAATGATGTCGAATAACATTTGTATTCCTATATTACACAAGAACAATAAAAGTTTGCCTGACATTTTTAAGGATGTAAATAAATAATTGGGAGAGCGATTTTTCATTTCGATATGAAATGAACTATGAGCTTCTCAGTATCACACCAAATAATAACTGTAACGGGCCAGAATTAATACGATTTTATTAAACTTTTTTTTTTTTAAATGATAACTAGTCACATAAAACACATTTATAACTAATATTTCAATGTCAACAGACTCTATCTGCTTGTCTATCAACTATCATCATTATTTTTGATCAGTCTAAATTTCTCTCTCTCTCTCTCTCTCTCTCTCTCTCTCTCTCTCTATATAATATATAATAATTGTCCAGACACCATATTTTTAGTGCCAAATCCTGCCTCTATATGGTGCTAGACCACAGTATATTGCTTCTGATGGACTAAGGCAGTGATCCCCAATCAGTAACTCAGGAGTAACATGTTGCTCACCAATCTCTGGATGTTGCTCCCAGTTGCCTCAAGGCAGGTGATTATTTTTGAATTCTTGGCTGGGAGGCAAGTTTTGGTTGCATAAAAAAACAGGTGTACTGCCAAACCGAGCCTACTATTGGCTACCAGTCCATATAGGGGCTACCAAACCTTATTTGAAATTCCCATGGACTTTCTCATGCTTGTGTTGCTCTCCAACTCTTTTTACATTTAAATGTGGCTCCGGAGTAAAAAAGGTTGGGGACCCCTGGACTAAGGCCATTGCACTCTAGCCACACCAAATTGGGGGCGCTCAAACCCTGCTTAGCTTATACACTTGTGTTCAATGTGCAAGCTTTACACCCCACACAACGCTCACCCTTTACTTAGGTGGGTCCAGGTGCAAATGCCCCGAACCTATCGATTAACACTGGACATTCAAATGCATTCAATCATGGCGGGTCACTCACCGCTCCAAATCTCTGGTCCGGGTGCAGCGCCCCGAACCCTCAGCTTGGTGAAACCTCAGAACCGAAGTACTTCCAAATCAGAACACTCAATGGAACAGCAGGAATCGGTGAATGTTAAAAAGCAATCTTTATTTTCCGAACATCCCCACACCTACTCATAGGCATCACCGCTTCCTGAGAGCGCGCTGATTTGGAAGTGCATTGCACTCTAACACCATAGAGCATCGATCTCCAACCAGTGGCTCTCCAACCCCTTGGATGTTGCTCCCAGTAACCTCAAAGCAGGTGCTTATTTTTTAATTCTTGGCTTGGATGCAAGTTTTAAAGGCCTAAAACAGGTGTTATGCCAAACAAAGCCTTTTGGAGGCTGCCAGACCACATATGGGCTACTAAATAGCCAATGAAAACCCTTAATTGGCATCTCTAGGGACTCTAGGGACATGCTTGTGTTGTTTCCCAATTCTTGTTACATTTGAATGTTGCTCACAGGTTAAAAAAAAGGTTGGAAGCAGCATAAAAAATGGTGTCTGGACAAGGTGTGCCAATATGTAAAATCCTGTTGCTTCGTCTCTACATACACATAATGAAAATATACTGTACAGTATGATGCCAAAGGCAACAAGTTGAAGTGAACAATATATTTATTCAATGAAGAACATATGCTTGTCTTGGAGGAACAGCCACGAATGCAGATTGATGGGCAGAGAACCCCACAAGGCTTTAGAAAACATAATGGAATAAATTGAAGATATATTTTCTAGCCGTGTTGCGCTTGGTTATCTCAAACACATTCACGTATTCATTATATTGTCTGTGGCAACTCAACCTATAGCTAAACAGTCATTTATCTCTGTGATGTTTTTTTTATCTTGTTAGTATACGGGGCAAATTCACTAACCTGCGGAGTTGCACTAGGGCAGGCTTCGCCACACTTCGCCGCACTTTGCCAGGCGAAGTTTCGCCAGGGCGCCGCTAATTCCCTAAAATCCGAAGTTGCGCTCAGGGAGGCAAATTAGGAAATGTAGGGGGGAAGGAGGGAACCCCAAAAAAATGTAGGATCTTTTTCAGCCTATCAGCCTTAAAAAAGTAAAAGACGCCAGCGTTTTTTGGGACTTAGAAAAAATTTCAACTTTTTTTAAAGCAATCCCTCTCTACTCTATTGCACTTCGCCTGGTCTGAGGTGGCAAAGGCAAGTCTGGCGCAAGAGGTAACGTTCAGTAAAATGCACAAATTAGTGAATTAGCATAGTTACGTCCCATCGCCATAGCGCAACTTCGCCTGGCGTAAGGGTGTGAAGTAGCGCTAGAGTCGGTCCACTTCGCTAGCGAATTTACGCCAGCACCCGTTAGTAAATCGGCGAAGTAACGAAATGACGTCATGCTGGCGAATTTGCGCTAGCGTTAGGCGCTTGGCACTTTAGTGAATTTGCCCCTACAACTTGGTGCACGGACCTGCCGGAGCAATAACTTGATAATTATAATGTTTTCATCAGATTGACTGAAAGGTAAATTTATTCTCATGAGCTCTCACACTGGATCAGGCATTTTTTTTTAATTATATTCAGGGTTTTTCCACATATAAAACTAGCCAGACAGATGCAGTTGTTCATAGTGAGTGGTTTCAATAGAATTGAGCAAAAAATAAAAATCAATGAACATTACAAAAGGCTGATTAGATTAGTTATGGGATTGATGGTGAGACTCTACACATTTCAGTTGCAGATGAAAACAGCCAGATTAGTGCCTGGCTGAAACAATCAATAGTAAAAATAACATTACTAAAGTAGTGTTATAAAACACTACTTTTTAGGCATCAAGTCCTCAAGCAACCATGGTTTAATCCACCATGTTTGTACTTCATTGCTTTTTTAATCATTATTAGAAAGTGCCATGCTGTAATGATGGTTCCCAGAGTGTCTCATGTGGAGCTGTCTCCCTAGTGAACTTGACAAAAGTGGCATCAAATCGCATCTACAAGAATTGGAGATCAATGCTTCTTTGTTCCACCTCACCTAGCATAAAACATGGTGGATCTCTATTATACTGTTGACTAGATGAAGAAATATAAGACCATTGGCATTTCTAGCAAGACATTATGACCCAACGGAACATGGATAAATCACAATTCCTTAGATGCTTTGTATTTCAGATGTTCCACCTAAAGGAGGTTCTGGATATGTTGTGAACGTATTTATTCTGCAGTCAGACATTGGTCTTCTTATTAGATATTGATGTGCACAGGGCGAAATGGTTGGGCATTTTGGCCGGTTTTGGGTTGAAATGCAAGACCATTACTAGTATGGAGGATTATCAGCGGAACTTGTTACTGACCATGAAACTGCATTATATTCTGTCCAGAAACAAAATCTGCAGTTTGACCAAAAATATCTCAACAACTTTTTTGTGTATCTGAAGACAGCACGCAATCTATTGTAGAATCTATCTAATCTCACTAGAACAACCACTTTTGGAATTCTTTTCATAGGCACCATCACAACCTTCCAGGTAAAGAACAACAACACGGTCATGTTTGATGACTGGGGTTTTAAATATCATTATAATAAAGTAATAGTTCCATATGACTACGGGCAAGGTCAGTCAGTGACTACAGCAAAGGGAGACCTAAATAGAATTTAGCATATGGGACATATGGGAGATTTAAAAAAATAAGTGAAACCACTGGAATTGTCTATGAAATAGATTGATTTGCAAATGTGCATCTAACAGAGAATACAAAAGCACTTTCTAAACCTCTCTGAGGCATATTAGAAAACATGCAATTGTGAGTGTTCAACTTCATACAAATGTATACACAGTAAACCATACAACTTCCATTCTTATGCTAATATGTTACTTCATGACAAACTATTCTCTTTATAATGAGATACTTCACCTCTCACCTTTTGAGTTCAGAAACATCTGCAAGCTCTCCGGGCAGGAGACTGTCACAGTTTGTCCTATTGAGGCAGCACTCCAGCAGTTCACTCCATCCCACTCCATGTTACAGCCTATGAGAGGCAAGGCAGTTGGTGAAATTGATATTTTTGCTCTTTCATTAAAAAGAGATAATTAACATACAATATATTTCTAAGGGAAAGGGAATCCTGGGCTTCATCCACTCAAGTTCAACCACTGAGTTTTGAAGGTCAGTCAGGACTGTTGTTGATCAAATCCCAACTCAACTACATTGAGGAGAACCAATAAAGACCAAAACAGTCGACAGTTGCGATCTGATACATAAAGTATATGCACATAACGAACAAATACATCAAAGACATTGATTCATCATTGATATGTTTACATCTATATGAGTTAGAAGTTGAAGTGAACAATATATTTACTCGATGAAGAACATATGCTTCTCTTGCAGGAACAACAGCGAATGCAAAATGATGGGAAGAAAACCGCACAAGGCTTTAGAAAACATAATTGAATAAATTGAGAATATGTTTTCTAGCCGGGGTGCACTCAGTCTCAAACACCTCCATAAATACATTATATATATTCATATATGTGTATATAAACTTTATCAACTACCCCGGCTTTACTTACAAAACACCATGGGTTTCATTGAGCCCATAGAGTATTCTATGACAATGGAAATTCTGGAGGCAAAGTTGGAATAGATAGATAAATAGATACGTTGTAGGGACCAAAGAAGATTTAAAGGCATTCTGTCATGGCAAAAACATGTTTTTTCCCCAAACTGCATCAGTTGATAGTACTGCTACAGCAGAAATCCTTTTTTCAAAAGCACAAACAGATTTTTTTATATTTAATTTTGAAATCTGACATGGGGCTAGACATATTGTCAGTTTCACAGCTTCCCTCAGTCATGTGACTTGTGCTCTGATGAATTTCAGTCACTCTTTACTGCTGTACTGCAAGTTGGAGTCATATCACTGCCCTCCCTTTCCCCCCAGCAGCCTAACAACAGAACAATGGAAGGTAACCAGAAAACAGCTCCTTGGTAGATATACGAACAGCACTCAATAGTAAAAATCCAAGTCCCATTGCGGCGCCTTCAGTTACATTGAGTAGGAGAAACTAAAGCCTGCCTGAAAGCAGTTCCATCATGAAGTGCTGGCCCTTTCTTAAAGCACATGACTAGGCAAAATGACCTGAGATGGCGCCTACACACCAATATTACAAGTAAAAAAAATATATACTTCTTGGTTCAGGAATTACATTTTACATGGTAGAGTGAATTATTTGCAGTGTAAACAATGTAATTTAGAAATAAAAACTACACCATAAAAATCATGACAGAATCCCTTTAAAGTAACAATGTTTAAAGAAAAAAGGAAACGGTATAGTTGATAAAGAGCAAATATCAGCACAATCCTACTCACCTCCATGGGTGGAGTTGCGTGAACTTGTATTCTCAGATTTTATCCTCTCATAACACTGAGCCTCTTGTTCCAAAACCTGAAGTACAAGGGCACATTCTGGGTGTGTGCAGCTCACCTGCTGGAGTAACACAGGGACACAAAAGTGCTAGGCAAGTAGCGGGTGGTACTCAAAGTATGGTCTTGGAGATGTTCTACATAGGTATTGACGTGAGTTCTAGTCCTATACATACACATATACTGTATATATACACCTTGAAGATGTTTCACCAGTCACCCAACTGGCGTTCTCAATTCAGAATGACTTATTTCTACAGATATTTCTACAGATATGACCTACATCATTGCTCTGATGACCAACTAATTACATTCATAGATGTTTATGAAGCAGCGGCCTTCAATATTTATATAAGCAGGAGAATGGGGGGTAGACTTCATCCTTGTGTTTATCAAGCAATGACTCTTGCAGTATATGTCAAGGCATTGCACTACCCTTGCTTCTGCAAAAAAAGTAAAATCAATAAAATACACTTTTCTCAAAATCCAAAATGGTTGAAAATAACGTTCCATTAATAATGTATCTGTCATACTCCCAAGGGTCTGACTTCCAGACTACCGGGGACATTCCTCCTCTTGTACCTGCCCTGACCTCAAATCTGTTTAATAGAATTTGTGACTGTTTCTTAATAATTGCCTTCGCTGCCAGCCCTAACCTTTTGGCCTATTTTTAATTGGGGTCCTCCCTGATTTAAAGAATGTTTCTCAGCTGATAAAGGATCCATGATGAATGTATAAACTTTATTCCAGTAAGTTGAAAAATTGCCAGTCCGCTACACGCAAACGAGTCTACCCAAAAGCGAGTAAAATTCGGTACACCATTAAAACACACTTTAAAATAAACAGAAAGAAAAGGAAAAGAAGGAAAACTGTTTTTTTAAAACTATGATGTGATGGACAGTGTTTAGGTCCATGGTCATCATCTTCAGTTTGGGTTGATATCTGCTCTCTGGCCCAGGGGTCTTGACTTTTTTCTGAGCCTCTGGCTCCAGATGTGATATTGTCTTCTTCTGAATTGGGGTCTTGTTTCTGGCTACTGACGTGATTCTTAATAACTATAAATCACTAGCCCAAACCTCTTGCCTGGCATCTTTGCGACCTCTCTTCCCTTTACTGCATTGAGCCACGATTTACAGCAAGTTTATTTTACATCCATATAAAGTTGGTAATAAAAAAATCTAGGAGCTTATCTAGAAGTGCCAAGTAATTGCTAGTAGAGGATTCCTGCTGTTCCAGTTGAATAGTCCCTGTCATTACAGAGTCCAATACTGATCTTCTTTATCCCTCAGACTAGTTAGTGGCAAGTGGCTTTTGGACATTACTATAAAGAATGCTTCCTACCTAGATACCTTCCAAATATTAAAGGAGAATGTAGTGCAGAAAACATAGTTACATAGATAAGTTTGGTAGAAAAAAGACCAAAGTTCATCACGTTCAACCCCTCCAGATACCTGCTGTCCTTGAATTACTTACTACGCCTTACCCCAAGACATATATTTGGGTCTTTAAATACAAGCATTAAAAAAAGGAATGGGGTATCTATCTATCTATCTTTCATCGATCTATCGATCTATCGATCTATCTATCTATCTATCTATCTATCTATCATCTCTCTCTCTCTCTCTCTCTCTCTTACTGTCTCTCTCTCTCTCTGTCTGTCTTTCTCTCTATCTCTCTGTATCTATCTATCTATCTATCTATCTATCTATCTATCTATCTATCTATCTATCTATCTATCTATCTATCTATCTATCTATCTCTCTGTATCTATCTATCTATCTATCTATCATCTATCTATCTATCTATCTATCTATCTATCTATCTATCTATCTATCTTTCTATCTCTCTGTATCTATCTCTCTCTCTCTCTCTCTCTCTCTCTCTCTCTCTCTGTGTGTTTCTATCTATCTATCTATCTCTCTCTGTCTTTCTCTCTCTCTCTCTCTCTCTCTCTCTCTCCCTCTCTCTCTCTCTCTCTCTCTCTCTCTCTCTTACTCTCTATCTATCTATGTCGTATCTGTAGAAATGATCAGACAAACTTACCTTCCAGGATAAACCCATCAGAATCAGTAAGAAGTGCAGCCAGGCTCCAGCGTGTAGGAAGGTTGAAGTCATCATCAAGTTCATTTATGGTGTCATTGGCTCCACGGTTCCAATTTTAAGCATCCAGCTGGTTCTGTTTGGAGAATTCACATTCTGTTTTCCGAATCTTTTCCATTGGTCTCAATGTGTCCCGGTTCCTTCCTCGCAGCTTATTTCCTTAAAACTTACATCTTTGCTGTCCCCCCTTTACACAGAGATCTGCTGGGCTGCTGTTATATCACACAGGGGAAGTTGTTGTACATCAAATAGTGACCCTGTGTCCTAGGGAAGAGCTTTCTGAGCCCGGAGTCTGGAGGTCACTTCATGCGTCTTCTCCAGTTGGTCTTTTATATATGTCCTTGGTCAGTTCATGCCCCTGGTTTGGTCTGTTCCATCTAATCAATTTCTTTTGCTACAAGCTGCCCTTCTCTGTGGTCTCCCTTCCCTCTCTCTTTCTCTGTCACTTTCGTTCAAACATTTCTGTTCCTCTTATATCCTCCACCTCCTCTTGTGTCATATTCTTTCCACCCTCCCAATCTCCCTCTCTATTAATTTCTCAGCTCTTGAACTGAGATTGGGCAGAATATCAAGAAACTATCTCAATAGCTGTGAATTTGAGCACATTAACCCCTGCTGATGCCAGAATATGCACCTCCCATAGATACAAGCAAATAATAGGCAGGGAGCACTGGTGAGGATACTGGGAATAGACTTGGGGAAATAGCGATGAACCTGCAGGTGCAGAACAATCACCTCATTTCACCTCATCGATATCAGGGCTGACTATCAGAGGGGGCGGCTGGTTCTTAGGGAAATACAGGACCCCCACGTACAAGACAAATGAGGCTGGTATTAATCATCCCAGAGCTAAGCACTACCTCTGCACTTCATGACTGTCTATTGTACTGAGAGGCGACTGGTGGGATAGAATTTTGTTAACCTCTTCTGTCCCTTACGGCACAGAAGTTGAATGGAATACAGGTATAGGACCTGTTATCCAGAATGCTCGGGCCTAGGGGTTTCAGGATAACGTATAGTTCTGTAATTCATACTATAAAATAAATTAGACATAAATTAAACCCAATAGGCGGGTTTTGCTTCCAATAAAGATTAATTATATCTTAGTTGGGATCAAGTACAAGTTACTGTTTTATTATTACATGTATGGGATCTGTTATCCAGAATGCTCGGGACCTGGGGTTTTCCAGATAACAGATCTTTCCTTAATTTGGATCTCCATACCTTAAGTCTACTAGAAAATCATATAAACATTAAATAAAGCCAATAGGCTGGTTTTGCTTCCAATAAGGATTAATTATATCTTAGTTGGGATCAAGTACAAGCGACTGTTTTATTATTACACAGAAAAAGGAAATCAGTTTGAAATACTTGGATTATTTGGATAAAATAGAGTCTATGGGAGACGGCCTTCTGAATAATGGGTTTCTAGATAACGGATCCTCACGTGACATATTCCTGTTTGTTGTTTTACAGCAAGTGCCTGTCCAGAGTAACATGTTGCATAAAACCACAAAATTGACGTTTCAAATGAGCATTGGGTTTTTGGGACCTAAACAATATTGCAAATGGGGAGAAAACGTAAGATAGAGACGACTGGAACATTGTGGTTCTCTTGTCAATGGAAACAAAGATGTGAAAAAAAAACCCCGACAACAAACCTTTCACTTTCCAGGGAAATCACTGAATTGGTCTCTTGCTGTGTTTATTTGGAAATAAATGAGCTTTCGGCAAGATAAATGCCCTCTAGGTTGGCAGAAGGCGTTTGCGTGGCGTCATAAGACGGCGTTTTGTCATCTAGGGCCACTGGAGGAATCCACCTAACAAAATAAATAGAATTGTGACAATTTAACGTTAACAAAACAATTTCTAACCCATTCACACTCATTGAATTCACTATACATTTCCTCCTGCTTTAATGGGGTCTGCTAGTATTATTGGAGGGTCAAAAAATGTATTTTGCCTTTGACTGAAGGTGGTGCACAGAGTGCATTTACAAGGGTCCCTAAGGCTTCCAAAATGTTTCATTGGTGCAACTTCATTTAATATCCTCGGGGCCCCCTCGCTTCCATGGGATGGGCTAGAGGCCAAGTTGTCATGGTGGAGATGTTATTGCATTAAAATAAAGGGTGTCAGGATGTTTTGCAGTCTGCATCCAAATTTCCTAAAATTCCCTGGACCCCTATAGTCCTGATTCCCCCCCACCAATGATCTGCTTCTAGTTGTTGTCGATCAACAACTCCCAGTAACCCACGACGGTCTTCAGTTGACAAATATTGTTGGGCAACTCTTTTTAATTGAGTCATTAAAAACAAAGGCTCAACTTGACATAAGCCTCACAATTAACAGTCTACTAGGTCATAGGATTTAGTCTGCAAGCAGCCATTCAATCTGCCCTGGTACCAGAAAGGATTTCTTAACCACCCTACCTACTGCCCACCTACAGCTCTAATTTGATGCTCATGGGAGTAGACATCATGTCCCATCATATTTAAGTTATGGTCAAGCTTTGTGCTTGAATTCATAGTAAACATTGGTAGGTTTAGGCGCAGTGATCCCCAACCAGTAGCTCGTGAGCAACATGTTGCTCTCCAACCCCTTGGATGTTGCTCCCAGTGGCCTCAAAGCAGGAGCTTATTTTTGAATTCCAGGCTTGGAGACAAGTTTTGGTTGTATAAAAACCAGGTGCACTGCCAAATAGAGCCTCAATGTAGGTTGACAATCCGCATAGGGGCTACCAAATGGCCAATCACAGCACTTATTTGGCACCCCAAGAACATTTTTCATGCTAGTGTTGCTCCCCAACTCCTTTTACTTCTGAATGTTGCTCATGGGTTCAAAAGGTTGGGGATCCCTGCGGGCAATGATCCCCAACCAGTGGCTCGTGAGCAACATGTTGCTCATCAACTCCTTGGACGTTGCTCCCAGTGGCCTTAATGCAGGTGCTTATTTTTGAATTCCTGGCTTGGAGGCAAATTTTGTTGCACAAAAACCAAATATACTACCAAATGGAGCCTCTTTTAGACTTCAAGTCTACATGAGGGCTACAAAATAGGCAATCACAGCCCCATTTTGGTATCCTAAGAACATTTTTCGTGCCTACCTCCGGCGCACACACAGCCTGCAGGCAGTTGTTTTAAAATTCTACAGGATACATATACTTTAATTTAACAATAGCATGGAAATGGAAAAAGAAAAATCAGTATGCGACACCAGTGGGTGAAGGTCATTATATTTCATGCCAAGTGAAACCATTAGCTGCAAGCAGAGTAATTGCTGATAGACCTTTAGGGCACCGTTCAGTTTTCCCCTTTGCAGTGACTGAAGATGAATTTCTACATAAGAGTACAGCGTTATAAGGTTATGGCATGGAACATGGAACATTAAACACCAGGTACAATGATTAATGAACAAAAATAGTGGCTGGTTTCAAGTTAGTCTAGGTAATGTTTGTTTTAAGCTAATATGGAGCCATTTATGAAGTTCTACAACAATGTTTCCCTGTTTTTTTAGCATTCCATCAGAGTATCCAGCAAGCTGAAGAGCAGTAGAACCATGTAGATGAGTAAATGGGTATGGCAAAACACACTCTACGAGGATTGATAACCATTCTTCTTGGAAATACCCAACTGCATGACCTGGCATTCCCTTGGTAGGCAAGCCTGGATCTGATCACAAAAATGATTGTTATCCATGGCACCATAAAGCCTCCCCTATCATATTTTCAACATACACAGGTTCTTATACAAAACTTTCAAAATCTACAACATATGTGTTGGTTGTTAAGTGTATGAACCTACTTGACTGTGTACATATGTTTCCAAATGCTTTATTTGCCTCCTAGGAATTCCAGCACTTGTATGTTATTCGTAGAATGACAGTTTAATATCCCAATAACGTATAAGAGTAAATATGTGATGACAGTATGACAGTTTTATCGGCGTGCCGATGTGTGTATTAGTATATATAATGCTTTTTCTTTGTGTCACTTGTCAGAATTCTGCAAGCACAGAATGGGATGAAATGCATGGGTGGCATTACACATTCTACTGATACAAACAGCATGGAAGAAAAGAATATTTAAGGATTGTAAAAGGAGATACTAAGCATTCTGAATGTAGCATCTTGAGGGGGTGGGTCTAAACATATACATTGTTTTGAACTTCAAAGATAATGCAGATAATGATTATGGGTATTCCAAACTGGGAATTGATCTTTGAGGGATGTATCACTTCCAGAACATTAAATGACCAAGTGTGCCCCAAACAAGCCCCCATTCTTTGTGGCTTCCACTTTGGTTTATCCCAAAACACCACAATGATTGAATGATTTGGCGTAAACAGTCATAAACAGTCCACTGATCTCTAGTATTTAACAGCAGCATTAAAAAGCAGGACCGTGTGTCCTTCAAAGTTGGACACACAATCCAACCTTAAAGGTTTACAATGCTTAGGTCCAAGCCCATTTGGTTGGGATCAAAAGAATTTTGGCCTGGCTTGAATGGACAAACTGGATGTCCTCTGGTGACAGTGAAGTGTATATTTTGTTATCTGCTGAGAGCACTGGAGACCCATGTGATCTACACAAGCGCAATATTCTACTGCCCTGTCTACTATATCCATGATTTGTTGCTATTCTATTTTTATGACTCTATACATACACTTCCTTCAACCACCCCTTGCCTTAAATTAACATTACAGATGATATTTTTTCATTGCCAACAACATTTCTTAATATGGTTTGATACTCCACAAACATCCTTCAGCTGTATTCATCATCTCCAAATCTTTCCTCCCTACAGGCTCAAGCCTTCTCTCAAGTCACTTAGCATGTTATGAAGCTTACGTCATTATGGCAGGATGACTCTCTCCATCATTTGAAAAAGCTTTTCTAAAGCTCTTCCTCTTCAGAGAACCATGTTCTCAACATAATTTATCAGATTTGTCTCCCACTAGTATTTCCCTATTAAATGTTATGTTTCAAGCATTTCCAAGATGGTACGCCAGTATTCAAAAGGTCCATTAATTACTTTGCACTTTATAAGAAAATAAAGTGCAAGTTAGTTGTATGAATAATAGTAATAACAATAACATTCCATCTTCTCCTATGGATGTTGTGAGCCTCAATAAGCTGCCATATCCATAGCTCAATATCTAGACCCTTTGTTCCATGTTTAGGGCACATGGCTATTGCGCATTCTAGACACGCTCCTAATTTTTGATGATAAAATCAGTTGCACCTGAAAGAGAATTGCTACATGTCATGTACAACCAGGAAAAAAAAGATTTTCGATCTATGGCCTCCTGATGGATTAGACATACATTAAGGGCAACATGTATAGCACATATGCAATCCAAAGTCTACAATTATGTGTCACACCAAACTAAGGTCATTTATCTATAGCCCCCATCAAAGTCCCTGATATTAAAAAAAAGAAATAGTGGTTGTAGAAACTGCAAAGACTGTTAACACAATGCCAACACAAATATAATTCTTTTACTTTTGAACAGACAGATCAAGTATGCATGATTAAATATGCAAACCAAGGAATTTGGCCTATGCAAATGCATGGAAATGTATACATAAATATGTAAAGTCTAGATGCCTAAGACTTGAGTAATAAGAGAGAAACCCCTCCGTCGTAGCCTTCAGAAACACTGAATATAAAGAAATATTAAAACTGTCATTGTGATAAGACCCAAAAGAGTAGAAACGATGAAGAAATGGCTCTCCCAAAGGAACACTAAATTATTATTTCCAGGGTATAACTAGGGGGGTTTCTACTGATTTCTGAATCTTATACGTGAGATTTGTTGATATCTGTTGGTTGAATTATCACCAACCTGGTTTACCCTTTCAACTGGTCAAATGTTTTTGAAGGGTTAGACCATCCATGTGGCCATCTGAATTTTAATTCTCCACATCAGAAACCGTTGGCAGTGCAAATTCCATAGTGGAACACATTGAACTACAAATCTTGGGATCATATATGAAGGCAGTAATGTTCTTTCACTATAGTAGTTCTTTTTGCTGATGAGAAGAAAAGCAAACGTGTTCTTCAAAAACAGTGATAAGTCTCCGACTATGTGACTGTTGAAAGGCCTAAATATTAACAACCACCGTAGCTGCTTGAAAGGCATTCATTGGGGGATATGAATCAGAAGCATACTAGATGCCACCAGGAGGAAAACAGATTTACATTGTTCTTTCTTCTTCTTATGAATGTTCTAGAATTCTTTAGGCTAATAGACTACATGGCTGATGGCTTTACTTTCCTAGCTTGGTCACCTGCAGTTGCTTATAGTTCTTTTGGCATTGTTGAGGTTTGAAATCTTCAATAAATTCTGTACAAATATTATTCTTGTAACGGCTTTATGATCCTATGCTTGATGGCACTCCTCATCTCTGTGTTTAGTTCAATTGGTAACTTACTGAATTTATTCCTTCATTATATAAAGATGTTCTTCAGGCCTACTGGGACTTTTCTTGCCTTCCAGACACACTGGGCACCAGGATTTTAATTGTATTACTCTTAGAGTTTATTGATTTTGTTTTACCTCTTTCTTTATTTTACCATAGACGGCAGTGGAATTTCATGGGTTGAGGAAGATTGAAGATTTATAGTATTCAGCCATCCGAAGAATGAATGAAGGAAATGCTGGCAGCAATGGAGCAGATGATGGGGATAAAATATATATATAATTTTATGCTGTCATCCATTACATGAATATTCCAAGGTCTACAAAAAAAAGAAAGTATTTCAGTTGCTATGGAATTAGACTCTAAAGTCAAAAGCGATATATTGCTGATTCTACAAAAACATCAAGCAAGACGTTGAGCAGAGCAAAAATCACAACATTAAGATAGAATTACTGAAAGAGATCCACAATGTGATAGTTAATCACCCATAAATGCTTTTTTTTGTGCTAGTTTTTGTTTTGCCACTGACCGGGATGCTAGGATGGTGGCGTCTGGGATTGAAGCCCTGGTGAAGTTGTGAACCTTTCTTATGGAAGTAAATTAGGCCTACAAAATTGATTAATATACACACCTCAACAAGAAAAATTTAGGTTATAGTGGGACTTAAATTCATACTTGTTGATGTCATTTTCTTTGGGCCAAATTCAATTTGATGAGACTATCTAACTCAATCAAGATTTTCCCAGAGAGCCAGATGCAATTCAATGAGGCAAACTGAATTATGAGCAAAGTTTTTCTTCTCCTCAGATTAAATCTTGCCCTTAAGCTTTCACTAGATAAACCATAAAATAAAAATTTCCTTGTGGAATTGACTCTGGCCCTTTATTGGATATTACGTTTTTGGCTGTATTTGATCATCTTTACCTTTGCGACGAACTGTACAATTATTCGAAACAACAAGATGCTAGGATGGAGGCGTCTGGGATTGAAGCCCTGGTGAAGTTGTGAGCCTTTCTTATGGAAAAAAAGTAAATTAAGCCTACAAAATTGATTTGCTGCAAGAGATATTTAGGATTGTGGAGAATGAGTAGCCAATGTTCCATTGGAATGTCATGTGATCAGTACTCTGTTGATACCCACCAATAGAAGGACTCTATAAGACTGTACAAAATACCTCAATAATGTGGTCTTAACAACCAAAATGTACTACTCTTCTCTCAGTGACAGGGGAAACACTTATCCAGCTTGTACAGAGCCATAATGACTTGTGCATTTCAGGACAATGCATTACCCATCATCATCATCATTTATTTATATAGCCCATGAAAGAGAATACAATTCTGTGTATGTAGATTCTCCTGTGAACCCCTTTCTGTGTTCAAGCTAGCCTTGGTCACTAGTACCCTGGCCTTGAGGTCAGTGCCACCTGTTTGGCTACTAGTGCAGTTCTTTGCTTTTCTGTCCAGTGGGCGATACCTCAATGCCAGTGATCCCCAACCCGTGGCTCATGAACAACATGTTGCTCTCCAACCTCTTGGATGTTACTCCCAGTGGCCTGAAAGTAGGTGCTTATTAGTGACGGGCGAATTTTGGCCGTTTTGCTTCAGCGAAAAATTCGGTAAACCGTGAAAAAATTCGCGAAACTGCGGCAGCGTCTCGTTTTTGACACCGGGGTCTGCTTTTGACGCCGGCATCCATTTTTTTTTGACGCTGGCAAATTTTCGTGCCTGCCGAAAAAATTCGCCCATCACTAGTGCTTATTTTTGAAGTCCTGGCTTGGAGTTTTAGTTGTATAAAAACCAATTGTATTGCCAAACAAAACCTCTTGTAGGCTGCCAGTCCACATAGAGGTTACCAATAGACAACTACAGCCCATATTTTGAACCCTGAGAAATTTTAGCACAATTATGTTGCCCTCCAACTTTTTTTTTACATTTACATGTGGTAAAACCAACCAGTATTTCCCAAGTTTATAAAAACTCTGTGATTCCTTTGTTTGGATTCTTTGCAAGTTCAGAATCCTTCGAACTAAAGGGCAAAGTGGCCGTCGCTAGTGAAAATTTGGCAAAAATCCAATTGGCAGGGACATCGCCAGTTCACTAACAGGTGTAGAGGACAATTCGCTAGCGAATGAGACCGTCGCTAGCTTCATTCGCACAGTCGCCAGGTGACTTTTGGCTCAGGACGTTGCTCCGCAAATTCACTAAAGAGCGGATTTTACTGAACGTTAGCTCTTTCACCTCTTTGACTTTGCCACCTCAGACCAGGATGAACTACAAAAATGCAGCTACATCTTCCTCAACCTCCTGTCACTTACATCATATCCTGTCTGCCACATATGCAGTAAAGTTGAAAAAACACTCAAGACTTTTGCTTTTTTTAAGCGGGATTGCCTGCAAAACTCCTAACTTGAACTTTTTTGGGTTAACATTTTTCCCCAGACATTTGAGGGCCATGGAACATTCATTTTACAGTGGGCTCATGTGTAGGGCATTGGATGATCTATTTTGTCTTTATTAAGGTTCCTTGGACATTTGTAATAAAAGTATTTGCACCAACATCTCTAATAAAGACGTCCATACAACTTTAATGTACCCGCCCTATTCCAATTGACCTAAACGTAAGATCACTATCGACTTTTCACTAGGCATAAACGAATGCTAGTGAATCTTCACTATGAAATGTTCGCACTGAAAAAGAAACGCAAATGAAAAGTCGTCATCGTTTGACGCCCAGGACTCAACTTCGTATTTTAGTGAATTAGCATAGTGGTAACGAATTTGCTCCTGGCGAAGTGATGCGAATCGGTCGCTGGTGACAATTCACCCTTTAATAAATCTGCCCTTTTGTCTCAAGTGGTCTCCGGCAGCTAAATGCCCACAACACCCAAACATGAGACTATAGTGACATTTACAGTTATAAATGAGCTAAACAATCTGTAATGATCGAAAATGATGGATATTTTTAAATTATATATATCTTATATTAGCTAAAAGCCAGGAAATCTGTAATTCTAAGCACATTGAAAATGTTTAACATTCTGTTACTGCCTGGCTGCTTTTAATTACTTTTCCTATTTTATATCTTGATTGAGCCTTGGCCGGTTCTGTTTTGAACGGGGATGGAAAAACAGAAAAACTGACATTTCTACTCGTTTCTGTGATCTTGTAAAACATGATGCCTACAATTATTTGCAATCACGACGGTAAAGTGCCTGTAAGGGGAACCTTAATCAAAATGATTTAATTACCTGCTACCAGTCTTGCATAAAACACATCATTCAGTACAAAACACAAGGAATGGGCATTCAAGGCATTTCCATTGCTGCCACTAAGTGGCGACCATCATATCATCTGATGCAAGATCGGGTCAATGTTTTACCTGTAAATGCAGGTATAGTTGCCCAGCAGACAGACCTGTCCGTACAAAAAGTTCAGAAAAAGTTCAGAAACTAAGTAGAACTGCTGACTTTTTGTTCAACACTTGAAACAAAATTGCCCTCGGGCTTGAGGGGTCTTCTAAGAACTTACCGTATATACTCGAGTATAAGCCGTCCCGAGTATAAGCCGAGGTACCTAATTTTACCTCCAAAAACTGTGAAAGCTTATTGACTCGAGTATAAGCCTAGGGTGAGAAATGTAGCAGCTTCTGGTAAGTTTCAATCAAAAAATTGAGGGTTTCTGCTCCCATTGGAGGTGCCGGTGTCTCGTTTTTGGATGCCGGCGACCATTCTTGGACGCCGGCGAATATTCTTGGAGACAGGGCCGGATTTACCTTTTGTGCTCCCCTAGGCAAAGCTGCTGTGGCGCCCCCCCAGATCCATGGCTCGCTCACTCCACTCTTACAAATGAGAACTGCACGACCGCGGCCGGCGTGCAGAGTGACGTTGCGCCGGTGTGTGCGCATGCGCGGCGCAGTCGCGCGATGATGTTATTATGCGTGCTAAAGGAATAAGTTGTTTGCGCTCCTTTAACAGTTACACAGTTATATAGATGTTAGGGGCGCCTGCTTGCCGCCCCTAAACATCTTGCCGCCCTAGGCCCGGGCCTGGGGGCCTCTCCCTAAATCCGGCCCTGCTTGGAGACTATTCTTGGACGCTGGTGACTATTCTTGGACGCCGGCGACTATTCTTGGGTGCCGGCGACTATTCTTAGACGCCGGCGACCGTTTTTGCGCTTGACCCGAGTATAAGCCGAGGTAGAGTTTTTCAGCATATTTTGGGGGCTGAAAAACTCGGCTTATACTCGAGTATATACGGTAGTTAGTAGCTTCACCTTGGACGCAAGGAATAACACACACGTTATTCTGTAATGAAGAAGGGAAAAAATGAACCGAAGATCATTTCTGTATGTTGTCTTTCCAAGGGCACCTAAAGAAAATGATCACAGAAATATGGAAGGCCTGTTGCATAGTTTAATGCTTAGCAATAATTTAGATATTGCTGATTATCAGTTGCAGCAGAAAAAAGAACAAGGGAAATGAGCCGTGTGAATCTAATTTAATAGCACTGTTATTACAATCTCATCTCTACCGCCCTCTTTCACGTCCTTGGATGAAGCGACAGTATTTGTTTTTATTTACTTCTCAACAGAACAATCCCTTAACTTCAGTTCGGAACCAACCCAGAAGAATTGCTAAACGTTCCACAGTGAGAGCAGTACTGTGACCCTGGGTCGTATGAATTATAGGGTCACCATTTAGCCTGTAACAAATTATTTTTGACAAAATGATGTGGTTGGGTGTCTAAAGCATAGGCTTAGACTAGTGCCCTCAAAAGTCTTGTATTGCCCCAACCCAGCAGTAGACACCCTGCCGGAATGGTAGCCACTCTCATACATAGTAACATAGTAAGTAAGGTTGAAAAAAGACACATGTCCATCGAGTTCAACCTTTTTTTTCTTTTTTCTTTTTATTAACTACCTATCTGCCAGTTGATCCAGAGGAAGGCAAAAAAAACCCATCTGAAGCCTCTCGAAAAATTCCTTCCTGACTCCAAAATGCAATGGGACCAGTCCCTGGATCAACTTGTACTATGAGCTATCTCCCATATCCCTGTATTCCCTCACTTGCTAAACACCATCCAACCCCTTCTTATACCTATCTAATGTATCAGCCTGTACCCCTGATTCACTTCCCAGCTCTCCCTGTAACACCCCTTTCCCTCCTCTAATCTCATTGGCTCCCTCCTGTCTGCTGGGAGGAGCTACTGGTGAATAAAGCATCCGACCCTTCCTTGTACCTATCTAATGTATCAGCCTGTACCACTGATTCACTTCCCAGCTCTCCCTGTAACACCCCTTTCCCTCCTCTAATCTCATTGGCTCCCTCCTGTCTGCTGGGAGGAGCTACTGGTGAATAAAGCATCCGACCCTTCCTTGTACCTATCTAATGTATCAGCCTGTACCACTGATTCACTTCCCAGCTCTCCCTGTAACACCCCTTTCCCTCCTCTAATCTCATTGGCTTCCTCCTGTCTGCTGGGAGGAGCTACTGGTGAATAAAGCATCCGACCCTTACTTGTACCTATCTAATGTATCAGCCTGTACCCCTGATTCACTTCCCAGCTCTCCCTGTAACACCCCTTTCCCTCCTCTAATCTCATTGGCTCCCTCCTGTCTGCTGGGAGGAGCTACTGGTGAATAAAGCATCCGACCCTTCCTTGTACCTATCTAATGTATCAGCCTGTACAACTGATTCAGGGAGACAATTCCACATCTTCACAGCTCTCACTGTAACAAACACCTTCCCAATATTTAGCTGGAACCTCTTTTCTCCTAATCGCAATGGGTGACCTCGTGTCAGCTGGAAAAACCTACTGGTAAATAACACATTAGAGAGATTATTATATGATCCCCTTATATATTTATACATAGTTATCATATCTCCCCTTAAGCGCCTCTTCTCCAGAGTGAACATCCCCAATTTGGCCAGTCTTTCCTCATAGCTAAGATTTTCCCTTTACCAGCTTAGTTGCCCTTGTCTGTACCCTCTCTAATACAATAATGTCCTGTTTGAGTGATGGAGACCAAAACATGCCCCTGAGCTGTTGCCGAACGTAGGATCATGGAGGGTTATGAGGCCAGGAGCTTGCCTTGGGCACCCCCTGTGTTGGCCCAGCTCTGCCTGCCACTCATTCGGAACACAACCATGGCATCATCGCATTTAGAATAAGATATTTCAAGGTTAATATCAATTTGCCTTTCTGGATAATTTTGCTACCAGGGTGACTATTACAACAGTTGATGTAACTGTAAACTTGAACTGAGAGAAGGAAGAATGTTGGACAACAAAGGAAAGACAGAAGCCTGTGTGTGACCCCAATAAAGGACCATGCGACCCATCTACCTCCTTTACTGCAGAGAAACATCCTGCTGAATATTCCTTCATTATTTATTAAGAGTCAGTGCCAAGCGCATCGTATTTCCACCAAAGGGAACTAATAAGGCGACTGCATAATCTGTAACATTATTTGTATCATAAAGGGAATCATATCGCATGAATAAACAAGTCTGGCTCATCCAGACACCAATTTGCAAAGAGAAATATCCCTGTATTCCCTGCAAGCTGAACGCACTTCCCGGCAGCAATCCAAACCCCTTGTAAAATGAGAATGTTCATGAGAAGCTAAAACCAAAACTCTCCTATTAATAAGGGCACAGTTACAAATGTGCACTCTGTTGATCTACAGCACCTTTCAATTTCATTTGGGTTTTAAATACACATATTTGTTTTATTCCTTAAAAATCGAATCTGACTGTCGTTTTAATTAACAAGAAAAAAAATGAAGATAAATAAAACTTGACTTGAGGTCAACATTTTGATCCTATGGAGCATTTGTGATAGGGAAATGTCATCACACAAATTACCCTGCTCAAAAAAAAACCCTGTAATGAAATGAACCCCTCCTGATCTGTAATCCTGAGATCTAGGCATACAGGCATGAGTCCATTTTTTTGCATATTGTGATGCCATGCTGTAGCAACATGGGGATTAAAGGACAACTGCTAAGGGCACTTGGAGTTCAAAACGTCACCTTGGGTATCCAAATGCCCTTTGGTCAACATGACAATCTTGTCCTTGGATCCTTGACCATTATATCATTGTCAGGGTTGTGCCCCATAACTCAAACTAGCCCCATAACCCAGAGCAAATATATCATATGTTTGCTTTCATTGTTCCAACTTTGATAGACCAGTCAAAACTACCTGGTTTACAGGGTTACAGGGTTGGGCAACCATTTGCCAATATTTGATGACTATGTGACCCTGATCCTGATCAAATAGACTCCCACTGAGAACCCTGCAGATTTATTTGACTATTTATTTGGCTCGCTTTGAAGTGTTAATAAGCTGCCTCCTGCCATACCAACAGACTTTCAAGAGCAGTGATCCCCAACCGGTAGCTCACGAGCAGCATGTTGCTCACCAACCCCTTGGATGTTGCTCTAAGTGGTCTTAAAGCAGGTGATTATTTTTGGATTCCAGGCTTGGAGGCAATGTTTGGTTGCATAAAAACCAGTAATACTGTCAAAAAGTCTCCTGTAGGCTGTCAGTCCATAGGGGCTACCAAAAAGCCAATCATAACACTTATATGGCACCCACAGGGACTGTTTTCATGCTTGTGTTGCTCCCCAACTTTTTTTTACCATTGAATGTGGTTCAGGTAAAAAAAAAAGAGTAGGGGACCCCTGCTCAAGACCCTCCAGGTAGTAAAATGAGGGACCAGCTGTGTACGAAGCCTCAGGTAACTCTAGTACACCCCAGAAGATATCTTTGAAGCCAAGAGGAGTCTACATAGTGTCATGTTGACATGTGTCCATTTCTGAACAATGTCCTCATGGTATGTATAGAAAGGTGAACTTCATGAATCCTATGAAAGCAAGTTACACATTTGTGCTTCTTCCATTCAGCCCAAGTTATCAGGCCTGTTCAAGTCAGTTAAGTCTATTGATGGGTGAATTTCTCCCGAAAAATGAGCGGAAAAAATCCTGAAAAATCGAATAGTGTTGACTCGCTGCGATTTTGAAGCAAGCGACCTTTCGGATGCGTGTCTAAAAAATTTTTACATCAGCGAATTTTCACTGATTTATGCGCCGGTGGCGAAACGCGGAAATTTGTGCTGATTTATTCGCCCATCACTAGTTAAGTCAAATCAACCAGTTTCCGCTTAAAGTGAAACGGGTGGTTATACACGGAATGTTGCCTCCTTACTGGTGGGTTTCACATGCTTTGGTTATGTTCAATGCATGACCTTCAGTTCATTAAGCTGTGCCCCGTAGGTCCCAAATTATAAAAGCTCCAAACTATTCAGTGTTTGCAAACAACGCCTTCAAAAACACATCTTGGTTTATTAATTTAGCTATAAATAATAATGTGATTAAGAATCTAAGCTCTGCAGTCTCTCGCTGTCCGAAATCTCAAAGGGCAAAAGCTTCCACCAGGAAGATGTTCAAATGTGAAGAAATTTATTGTGTCAAACAGCCTGACGCGTTTCGTGTTCCAAACACTTAATCATAGACTAAACTCCTAGAGCCATGCCTCAAATATTTATACATCAATCGTCCCATCAAATCAACACCCCAATTACCAGTCCACCCAATCCCACGAAACTCAACCCAGGTGCATCAAATGAGACTCCAACTTAGTGAAATTGAATAAAGGTCAAACCAGGGGTCAAAAGGAGGTAACCATATTTGTACACCCTTTTCTGTATGGAGTTACATATTGGTGCACCCGAGAAGAGCTTTCAATCTATAGTGTTAATAAATATACAATACAATACAAGTCTCTCGCTGTCCAACATGTTCATAATTCATCATTGTGTGTAGCTGAATAACATTCTAAACTAAATATCAACATTCTCATGTGCATTACTGTTCAGTCTTAGAGGTGGAAAACTTATTCACCCTGATATTTCAAGTGCCATTAAACTCTGCAGATTTTCATTTGGTTTACTTTATTAAATAAAAAATGTCAGTTCATAACTCGTTCTGCTCTTTGGGTTTCTGCCATTTTTTTTACAGCTCAAGTCTAAGGTCACTTCATGTAAATAACACCAACACATAAGTACAACCAAGAAAGTAGAGCCAAGATACGACGTAGACCTAATTAATTTCATATGATGTATAGTACAAGTATTGGATAAGTTATCCGGAAAAACCCATTATCCAGAAGGCTCCAAATTACAGAGAGGCCGTCTCCCATAGACTCCATTTCAAAAGACTTGGTTGAGGAAGCAGATCATTCTGGGGGACTATCCAGCAGAATATGAGCTACTTTAAGTTCCAAAGAGATTCTGAAGATTCTATGGGTCGCTACGGGGCCCACCAGGTTTTTTTCCCCGGTGTCTCATCTGACCCTGCAGTATCCAATAGCAACCAATGGAGAAAATGTCTGTATTATCTTTTAAATAAAATCTTTGATAGGTTGTGTTATGACCTATTAAACAGTACAAATAAGCCTTTATATTAAACACATTAAAAGAAATTAAAATGAGCAACCCTGGGGCTTTGTAAAAAAAAAAAAAATCATTTATGCAAAAAGTTTCCATTTCCTGCAAAAAATGTCATTGTCTGTTCCAATTATAACCTAGAAAATCGTTTCCAGGAAGGAAACATGCAAATGATTTTTAACACAAATGTAGCATTAACCCGATGCAAGGACTGCGGATAGAAATATCTTTATAGAAAATCAAGGGATTAAAGAGAAGTCGTTTTTTCAATTGGAGAAGAATTAGAGAACCTGGTTCTTACTTTGGAAATACAGTGTGTGTTCTCCTTCACGTTGATATCTGTCTTATTTGTCATACAGTTTTTTTTTGTGTGGCTATTTTGTTCCTTTTAAGTGGACAAGCTGTGTAATGTACCGCACTGGAGACATTAGTTGTTATTTGCAATGATTAGTGAAATCGGAATTTGCCTGTGACAGGAGGCTTTTAGCATTATAGCAAAATGCTTATCAAGGCTCAACGGCCTCAGGTTCCTCTGGGTTCTGATGAAGATAATGACATTGTCATTAGGAAAATACTTTGACGTTTAGAGGTATTTTGCACTTCAATGTGACTCGATTCTCAATATTTAGCCTTTCAATCACTTTGTGTTTGTTGCATATGATTTTTGTAGAAGATGCAACGTGAGACATTGTTGGCGTTGGCTGGATGTAAAAGCCAATATTCGTATCATCATTTATTACCTGCAGATTCTTAAGGATAATTGTAAATGTTACCAAGGACTGATAAATACTGATACTTCCTACTC
This sequence comes from Xenopus laevis, assembly GCF_017654675.1. Taxonomy (NCBI): domain Eukaryota; kingdom Metazoa; phylum Chordata; class Amphibia; order Anura; family Pipidae; genus Xenopus; species Xenopus laevis. The sequence goes on along the minus strand of NC_054388.1, from coordinate 3,913,625 downwards.
TCTTATCTATCAAGCTGTAGAAAAATGTTTACTTTTGCCAAGCCACCTCCTGGTACCAGGTATTAAGGACAACTGTACAACGACAGACAGAGGATCTGGATTTGGAGAAATCCTAAGCAGAGAATGTACCTTGGGGTATTCAAAGTTTCAATGATGGTTACAGGCCCACCCATCTGACCAATAATATTGTGACATTCCTAAAGTTGGCCATGGACGCAAAGATACCATCATAAGAATCGAAGGTTCGTATGAATTTCAGACATTTTTTGTACCATGGCAATTGGCTGTTTCGTCAATCGGACAGATCAAGGTGGCCATAGACGCACAGATAATATCACACAAAACAAATTTTCGGGCGATATTCGGTGTGTGTATGGTGGGAAAAGAGCCGACTGATATCGGCAGAAGACTTGGATATCAGTTGGCTCGTCTATCCAGCTGGCTGGAAAATTTTGATTGGTTGCCTAGACCACTTAGACCGCTTAGAGAAGAATAGTGACATTGTATAAGCAGGTCTGGCAGGGACAAAGATATCAGCTTGGCTTCTCCACCCATAACTTACTTACTTCTGAATTTCAGAACGATAGGTCAGTTATGGACAGTTTTGTTCCTCTATAATTGAGTTTGGAAATTTGCCAGACCAAATCTGGGACCTGGCTTGGTCTAACTCTAATCTATGTTTATAGTGTTGGTGGAAGAGTTTGGCTGTTCCAAGGCTAGAGGCTATTTTCCCAGTTCAGTTTCACTGATGGTTACAGGCCCACCTACCTATCTGACCAATAATATTGTGCCATTCCTTAGTATTGGAAAACTACGTAAGTGTGTATGTATAATTAATCACAAATGTGGTGGGGGGACAAAATTAAAAAAAACACTACTTAGATAAGAATATTGACATCGTATAACCAGGTCAAAGATATCAGCTTGAGATGTCCACCCATAATTTTACTGGTTTTGAATTTCAGAACGAAAGGTCAGTTCTGGACTCTTTTGTTCATCTATATTTGTGATGAGTTGGGAATATAATTCATTGTGAATAATTAATTAATTATCAAGATTCCTGGCCTGGTCTAATCTATGCATAGGGCATTGGTGGAAGAGTATGGCTGGTCCACGGCTAGAGGCTATATTTCCAGTTGAGTTTTTTCCTCTACTATCAGTATGCATATAGAACATTTCACTTAAATTAAGTACCTTCCCCGTCTCTTTAGTTTCTAGTTTTCAGTAGTATTATTTTATAATACAGGATAAGATGTTAATCATTAATTCATGTTTTTATTCTGTTAGTATTAGTCAGATTGCTTCTGGCTTCTTGGGATGATAGAAATGTATTTTCCTTGGAATAAAAAATTATAATGCACATTGTATAGGCCCCACAGTGTGTGCACCTTGTCCCTATTAAGTATGGGGGATTTGTAGATTAATGGCAAGGCCTTTTAAAGTGGGCTGGGATGTTTGTCAATAGCTTTGGTTAAGCATATTAATGCCTCTCGAACTCCCTGAAGGATGCAGCAAACTGTCGAAGGTCAGGGAGAGACCTCGCATACAAAGCAAGACATGCAGTGCTATGAAGTGACAGGAGAGAAGTTGATGGTGTTAAAATTCCATATAGACTGAGAAATCCAACTTCAGCTAGAGGACAAAAAAAACAGAAACACAGAGTATTATTTGTAGAGAAATTGCATAGATCATCCCCTTAGATGGTGAATAACTCTATTTGTCTTTGTTAAGTCTTTTTCTTTGGTGCCTTATGAATACAAACAGCTGAATTTGCATTCTACTGCATACGTTATCCTCCAGAACCTGAAACAGATCAGAGAAATTAAGGGCAAATGCCATTATAAACTAATAAACTACAGAAGAACAGTGAGATCCTGTAAATGTGGTTGAGCCATATTACCTGATATTCATGACTCGTGAATGCCCAAACTGCATATTTACATTTCTAGAGTAAACCTGAGAAAACTTTTGCTTGGGGCAAGGGAAAAATAAAAACAAAGGTCAGATTGTTGCTTCTGTAGGCTCCTCCAAGTAAGGAACTCCAAGTAGACCCTTTCTCTATGGAATCTGATACAAATGTGGCATTTGGGGCACCGGTGACTTATTGAATCATATTAAATATTGGTGTACAGCAGCGATCCTGAACCAACATGTTACTCACCAACCCCTTGGATGTTGCTCCCAGTGGCCTCAAAGCAGGTGATTATTTTTGAATTCCAGGCTTGGAGGCAAGTGTTGGTGCATAAAAACCAGAAGCCTCCTGTAGGCTGCCAGTCCACATAGGGGCTACCAAATAGCCAATCACAGCCCTTATTTGACACCAACAGGAACTTCATTCATGCTTGTATTGTTCCTCAACTCTTTTTAAAAGGTTGGGGACCCCTGGTTTACAGGGTCCCAATCTAAGCCTGCATCTTATATTTAACATGTGCCAACCAATTAGAGCTTCAGGTTTCTCCAAAAACTGAAAAATATACTGGTTTTAATCATCTTGAACCCTTTTTGGTTCATAGTATGGTTCACAGAAGCAGCCCAAGCTTGAAGAAACAGCCATCGGTCTCATTCGAGGCGATATGTTACATTGAGCTGACCTGACACCATTTACAGTCTTTGTCTCCATATGATTTGCAAGCTCACGCGTTTCACTTGTCAAATTATTTCACTCATCTCTAAAAATATGCATATAAATGACATTTTCAACAAATCAAGTCAGCTCTCGCAGCTGCTTTTTCATTAGCTTTATGAGTTAATGACGGGAGTAATGTTACGAGTTCACTCCCAGAATGAATTAATATTTAAATAACATTGTTAGGGAGTTAAGTGACAGCCATTGGAAGTCTTTGTGACTCCACAAAATCCAGGCCTTCAATATGTCAAGAACTCGGGAATATGAATGGATTGCCTCCCCAGCCTTCATGGAGAACTAGGTTTTACTTTGGGGAGGTGTAAAGCTCCTATTTTAACTGCAATCATTTATTTTCGATATATGTTTATTATGATTTAAAAGAGAGGCTCGCATCCATAGGTGCATGTAAAGCTCTTCTCCCAGTCTTGTTGTGCTGCTCTGCATTTCAATGTGCGCTGAACATGCAGCAAATTGTGTTAACAGTGTGACTGCAGGCAATGAAAGTCTGTAAACTGGTACCTACGTCAACTGCAGATAATGCTCATTATTCTCAATCCTGTATTTGCCCTCATCTGTATTCTGTTCAAGAGGAGTAGAGTACGGCTTAAAAAAAATCTTCCATCGAGAAATATAATGAAAATAGGTTAAAACAAAAGAGAAGTAAAGAAATTCAATTTAATTGAGTTGATGGCTGACACTTGTGTGCATCTATTTTTGATTGCACCCATGCCACATCTGAATACCAACCACTTCTGGAGCCCAACAATAGCCTTTTTGCTGTTCTGCTCCTGTCAACATATTTCGTCTTCTTGAATATAATATTCAAGGAATGAAAACATTTCTAACTACTGTATAAATAACTTCATAAACCTCATCTTGAACAGAGGGTGAAGTTTTAGGCATCCCATTCACAGAAAGACAAGGATGAACTGTAAACAAGTTCAAAAAAGTTCAACCAATGAAGGTATCGAGCGTACAATGAAAGGCTGAGCCAAATGGGAGTTTATTCTTTCTAGATAAGAACTGCCTACATTTTTTTACTTCCTTGTTGACAAAAAGTCACTTGATTTTAAGGATTCAGTTCAGCTGGGTACATGGAATAGGCCGAATCCTGAACCGACTCATGGATTTGGTGCATCCCTAGATAAGGCCTAACCCTAAATCTGTAGGAATAACACCAGTTTGGCAATGTTTGGCATTTTGCTCCTAAACAATACAAAATTCATAAAATGGAAACATGGGCATTTTCTATTATGCAACCCTTAAGTATCAAGACACCTACCTGTCTAGCATCTCATTCTCAAACCAAAGGCATTAACATTAGAGACAAACATGCCTAGGGCAGGTTTTGTACCTGGTCCCACCACACCTCTCCACGCCCAAGCCCTGTACATAATTTAAAATTCTGTCTTTTCTCTGTCTTCCATGCTAGCTCCATAGTTTCAACGTGCCCTATGAAGGGATGGGCCTGAGGTTGCACAGGCTACACCCCTACAACTTCTAAAGCCCCTACTCTTCTGGCAAGGTTCAAACTAGATGATGTGGGTGGGATATGCTTCCATTCAGCCACAAGCACATTAGTGAGGGTGGGCACTGATTTTGGGGTTCAGGCCTGGTTGGCTTGGAGTTGGGGTTCCAAGTCATCCCACAGGGTGAGGTTAGGGTTTTCTTCAGGCCAATCAGATTCTTCCACTTCCATTGCCGCAAACCCATTCTGCATGGACCTGGCTTTGTGCATGGGGCATTCATTGTGCATTTCCCAAACTGTTGCCTAAATGTGAGAATGTCAAGAATGTCATTGGACTTTGTTGCCTTCAATGTAACCAGGAGTCCTAACCACGAAGACCCGTTCCGATTAAATCTGGCTTTTTTTTAATAATTAATAAGGTCCAATAGTGGATTCTAGTTTGGCCTGTCTTTTTTTTATTGAAATAATCAGAAAATTTCAGATTTTGATAAAGAAGGCCCATAGACCGTTAGAATATATATTTTTTTATATTTTAAAATATGAGGTTGAGCGAAGTGGTTAATGCCGAGCAATTACATTTTTCCAATATAGCAACTACGGTGCTACATGAGCAGAATGAGAAACACTGATGCAATCACGCAAAGGACAGACCCATTTCAGCTAAAAGAAACAAGAAACAGAAAATAGGATATTATCTGTAAATTAAAAAAAAAAAAGAAAAGGCTGTGTAGAGGCGGATAGATAAATGCATTATTTATATTTAGAAGTAAAAAGTAGCAACTTGGCAAAACTAAGTGCTATGGCATTTTCATAATTTCCTATTGCTGCCTGATTCAATTCCCTGCAGGATCACAAAGCCATCGTTTTTTAAAGCTGTTTTTATGAAATAAGTGTTTTTTTTTATTTATACAAAGACACAGACACAAACCAAGCAGAAATTCCTGGAATAGGTGGAATTTTGATAATGAATTCTAAGCCTTTGGAGATTTTGGACTTCCTAGGTACCACAACAATGTCTTGGAGAACCACATATGACAGTTGAACAGCCATTCTATATCATTGTCTCTATTTGTATATTCTCAAATCCCCTTTCTCTTTTGCCATCCTTTGATGTTCTCCACATCTTTATCCCCCTCATTCTGTTGTCCTGTTCATTTAACAATGATACAACTCTTTTCTTATGTTCTCTTATTGCCTTGTTTGGATATACTTTTTTTCCACCTTTTACCATCTTTCCGTTCTGCTCAACTTTGTGCCAAAACATTTGTCTGTAACGATTACCTGGTAGGAGGAGCTCAAGATGTGAGGAGCATCTGATGCACCACATCACCAGCACAGCAGCACCCGGAAGTGGAACAGAGCTGAGTACTGTGAGGGGAAGCAGAAGAGCGTAACCAAAACAATCCGAGGTCTGGGGCAACGTTCAAGCAAAGTGGTAGGACAGTCCGAGGTCAGTTCAGGCAGAGTTCAAGAAGGGTGGTCAGACAGGCCAAGGTCAGTTCAGGCGGAGTTCAAGAAGAGTGGTCACACAGGCTGAGGTCGGTTCAGGTGGAGTTCAAGAAGAGTGGTCAGACAGGCCAAAGTCAGTTCAGGCAGAGTTCAAGAAGAGTGGTCAGACAGGCTGAGGTCGGTTCAGGTGGAGTTCAAGAAGACTGGTCAGACAGGCCAAGGTCAGTTCAGGCGGAGTTCAAGAAGAGTGGTCAGACAGGCTGAGGTCGGTTCAGGTGGAGTTCAAGAAGAGTGGTCAGACAGGACAAGGTCGGTTCAGGCAGTGTTCAAGAAGAGCGTCAGACAGGCAGACGAGGTCAGTTCAGGTGGAGTTCAAGAAGAGTAATAGCAAGCAGAGGTTGTAAACAGTAGATCAAAAATCACATGAAGAAGTTCACACAGCTTATAACCAAGCACTGAGGAAATCTTTGAGCATCTATTTAAAGGGAGGTTTTGTCGCCAAACTTAATAATGCTGGACGTAATGCCGCTGGCTGTAATGATGCTGTGCATGCTGGAACCCACATTGACCCACAACATGGTGCCCATGCTACCGTTTGTGGCCCCCGTCGGCCAGGATCCTGCTGGTAAGTCTTGCATTGTCAATGCATGTATAGAGCCGTGTCATTTATTCCCTCAATTTCCCTGTTGTGAGAAGCAAACAGAAAGAGAGGGGATTGATCGAGGAACATTCCCTGGTCCCCTGTGTCATTAGTAGTTTATCTGTGCAAGTGCATATACTGTACTTTCAAAAAGTGTTTTTAGTTAAAAAGTTATGGTTATAAAATTGGAAAGCCACCATATCACATAAAAGTAAACTCGTATATCACATATTAAAGTATATGGTTGTCCTAACTCTTTACCACCAGTCATATTTTCCATAGGCTGGCATCTTTCTGCATGGTTGAAGACTAAGGGTCTCCTGACCAAGGAACTGGTCTCACAGAGCTTAATTCATCCCCCCCCACCATCCCCCAAGTCTTAATCCTCCCACAATTGCAGCTTGTAAGGGAGAGATAGACAGGCCAGACCAAAACCCAAATACTTTGGCCTCTCTTTCACTCATTAACGCTTCATTATAGTTCTATACCTTTGGAACTCAAGAAGAAGCAGGAGAACACTTCAAGTGCTCTAGGTCTATGGGGATGATGTGTTTTTTTCCATCTGATTAGGGTCACTAGTTACAGGTGTAAATGAAGACATACTGCCCAAACACAAATATCCGTTACTGACAATCTAACACCACCACAAAATTCCAAATCACAGAAAACTAATACTATTGTAGCAGCAGGCCTTGTCTGAGCTGACGGGAGGCTTCTGTGGTCCTAAGTCTTCATAGATTCTTTTCAATACAAAAGCAAATTACTGTATGACCTCAAGCATCCTAGATGAGCGTTACAAAAAATCCATGGTGATGCGCTCATAATTCTGTTACCCAAAATGTGTTAGAGCCTCAGCAACTTAATAGGAGGCATAAATCACTCATTAACGGCCAACCTTTCATAGCAATGAGCACAGCCCATGGCCATGTCAGCACTGCTATCATTTTAAGGATGTCGTCAAGGCTGCAATAATCATTTATTTTACATTTACCAGCCCATGTTTTTTTTACATATGAAGTGGTGCCTTTATTACTGCAGACAGTGAAGGAATTTCAGTCTAAATTATAAAGAGGCACTAATATAACATTTCATCCAGTATGAAAGAGTGATACGTTGATAAAGGAGATCAGAGCTTTATTTAAAACTATCACATCTTGAGGAACCAGCAGAATTAGAGCTGAAACCCAAGGACCATTCAAGGACATGACTCCTACAATTCCATCACCAAGTACTTACCTTTCTTGTGCCAGAGGGGGTCACGGGTGGGCTGAATCGTTGGTGCAGAGAGTTCAATTGCATAAAATTAAAAAGTCACGAGCCCTGGAGATTAATCTTTAAAGTATGTACCCCAACTAGATGTCCATAAGACTTTGGTCTGGGAACCATCTTCTGAAGATACTGACAATTGTCTGAAAGTTCCAAACTATGGCAATGACTTTCCCATAGTGTTCCATTTAAACAAGCAATTCTTTTGCTTAGATTTTTCTACAATCCTATTTTTCAGGTTTAAATGTTTTTCGAAAACCTTAAGCAACGGCGCCTCGTGTTTTGGAAAGACATCACCAGGTGCCCAGCATTGTGGGTAATGGTTCCCACATCTCTATTCATCTCTTATGAGTACAGAATGCAATAGTGAATGCACATTGTAGGGAGGTTTCGGATCCTCTATTTAATCCAAACATGATTGAAAAGCAGACTGGACATTAAATGATTCTTAATTTGCTCTGCCATCTTTGAAGGAATAATTAGTTCCATGGTTCATTTATACGGTGCATTCATATCCCCGCTATTTCATAAATTTGTCCTACTTAAGATTACGCCTTTGCGACATGGTAACAATATCCAGATGAATGGCGTGCAATGAATTGTATTAAATCTGGAGAAAATAAATTGCAATGGTGTTTTAAAAAAGAAAAATAATTAATTCTAGTACAGTTTCATGGTGACACTTTAAGATATACATAATTTTTCAGAAGAGCTCAATAAAGTCTTCTTCTGCTGTTTCTAAATGGGACTTATTCGGACAGAAAACGTCCATCATGATTTATCAGACCAGGGTCGGACTGGGCCGGCGGGATATCGAGAAAAAACCCGGTGGGCCAAGGCTCTTTTGGACCCGCCAGCCCAGTCCTGCTCCTGCATGAAAAAAAATCCAAGCGTGCATGCACGAATGTGCGTGTGCATGCGGTGGCGGTACACAAGGTATTGGTGGCACATGAAAGTTTGCAGCAGGGGGCCCCGGACCCGCTCCTGCACTCCCTCTTCTGCAGAAAAAACTCACCAGCTTGCACATACAAAGGGGGTATAGGAGGTATCAGCTGGGGGCCCCGGACCCCTCTACTAACCAGCACACGTGTGCATGAACGCGGAGGGGGCATCGGTGGCATAGAGTAGTTTGTGGCTGGGGGCCTGGGGGACAGTGTGGGGGGCCCCACAGTTGGACACTGTATCAGACTACTTTATTTTCAACAGTTATAGCTAAATATATAAATTACTTATAAAATAGGTATAGTCAGGAATATGGGTGGGTTTCTAAAGGGTTGTTTTCAAAGACCAGGGACAGAAATGCAAGAGCACTAAGGGGGAGCAAGAGTTCCCCTTGGGATTTCTTTATCTGAATGATGTGCAAGTTAGGGGACAAGTGGGGAAAATACCTCCACCAGTGGCGTAACTACTGGGGGAGCAGGGGAGCAATTGGGCCAGGGCCCGCACCCCCTCAGGGCCCCCCCGGCAGCTCGCGCCACTGTTCTAATGCGGCCGTTTCTGGCCGTACGGAGGGGGGCGGGGCCCGGCTGCACATCCCGCGCCAGGGCCCGCCCCCTCTAGTTACGTCGCTGACCTCCACCCAACCCTCATGAAATCAGCACTGTCAACCTCATGCAGAAGACCATTCATGGGGCAGATGCAGGTCTCTGTGCTCTGAAACAGAGCAGGAACCTTAGGCTGGAAGGCATGGTGCAAAGTGAAAGAACATAGCAGATTGTATCCATTTTTGCCCTTTGTATCCTCCCTTAAATGTTAATGTAAACAACCTCTTAAACTTCATAAAAGAAGATAACATGTAAAAAAGGATATGAGTACAATCATGATTACTATGGACACTTCCGTTAGGGTTGGTCGTACTAGCTCCAACAAGGCCGGGACATTTAAAGGAGATAAACAATGAATATTGTGCCAACAGATCAGCAAGTTCACTAGAAAATATTTAGAATTTGCATTAAGAGATGCAAAAAAACATTACAGGTTGTACATTCAATACTGAGAGCCAGTACAGAGGCGAAAAAGCTTGGGAGGAAGCTGGACCAGGAGAAGTAGAAGATAGAATCCTTTTAGATGAATCTAAAGTTGAAGCTAGTGTTTTAGGCTGGTTGTAGATGGACATACCAAATCAAATACAAACTAATATGTTTATATGTTTGGATTTGGTTCAGCTCAGTTGACCAAATCAAAGATCAATGTCTACTGGGATGTGTCTGCTTCCCAAACCAAATCCTGGATTCAGTGCGTCAAAGACGCATGCTGCTCAGTTCCTTTGCTTTGGTTGGAGCAGTCATTTTTCCAAAGGGATCTGTGTAGGGCAAGATTTAGATGTTCTTTGGACATATAGGCATATGGTGGTTTGGTTAGTATGTTCTATTTTGTTTTCTTGTAGAAGGTCCTGTTGAGCACAAAAGCAGTTGACTTTACAATAAATTTATAGTCACTCATGCAACATTCGTGCCCCAGTGAGGTGATGTATAAAAGTTCCTTGAGTGGAACTGAAACTCCTTTGAAAATCGACCGTACATTATTCAAACCTGTTTCTAAATATTCGTTTTCTCTTTCTCAGACCATGAACATTTGTTTCGTGAGGTTTCATTACAGTCAAAATGTTTCCAGAATACAGACTCACTGTTTTCTATTCAGACCTTGCAATTTTCAATAATTCATCTTGATTTTGAATTACACGGTTTGGATTTGATTTAGCAATGTTTCTAAAGTACCTCTGATTACTGACCCGGCTTGCTATTATTTATTCTTGGCTGCGATGAGTCTGCGATAGGAAATCTTACCCAAATGGAGACCTACTAAGAGCGCCGACTACAACCTGTGACCTGCCGTTGGATTATTAAAGCTCAGGTCCACTTGGTTTTTGGAGCACTAATACGATTTCCTAATTAGGTCTTTGAATAATTAAAGATGCCTGTGAGAACTTCTAGTGAACTTAGAGACCTTAACATCTGCTCTAGGGAAGCCTGTTAAAAATAATAAGCATTCAGTGTACCACTGGGAACGGCTGCTCATTTTGTAAATAATATTTCAGGCTGCGACAATGCCCCATGTGTTTGTAAGTATGTCATTTTAAAATAGTAAACTCTGTTGTTTCATGAATTATGGATGCCTTGCGTGGTTGCTGTTACATGACTGCATTATAAATGCATAAATAGACTCCAGAAGGACACAAGTGCACCGCAGAATCTTTTCCCTTCTGTGAGTACAAGAACCCAGGATGAGCTGAAGATCCAAGAGCATATTCAGGGCTTTGCTGGTGGAATAAAACTTTTAAGAGTTCCACCTTTATTATAGTAATTTTAGAATTGGGTTTTTTTTTGCTAATGACTAACATTTTAGGCTGGAAAACGTGGAGGTATGTTACACGAAGGGGGTTATTTATCAAAATTCCGAATTTTTCTGATTTCTTAAATAACAAAAAGTACAACCAAAATAGAATCCACGATTTACCCTTATTTATCAATAAAAAAACATGAAAAAATTGGATCGACTAAAACCATGACTTTTTTGGATTGTTGCACAAAAACTAGGGATGCACAGAATCTAGGATTCGGTTCGAGATTCAGCCAGGATTCAGCCTTTTTCAGCAGGATTCGGACGAATCCTTCTGCCCGGCCGAACCAAATCCGCATCCTAATTTGCCTATGCAAATTAGGGGCGGGGAGGGAAATCACATGACTTTTTGTCACAAAACAAGGAAGTACAAAAAAATGTTTGCCCCTTCACATCCCTTATTTGCATATGCAAATTAGGATCCGGTATTTGGTTGAATCTTTCATGAAGGATTCGGGGGTTTCGGCAGATTCCAAAATAACGAATCCCTAACGAAAACCCACAATTTGTTTGAATTTTCGCATGAAAAATCTGAATTTTTTCAGATTTGATGCCCGAAAAGTCTATGGGGTAAATTTATGAAAGAGTGAAGTTCCTCCACTAGAGTGAAATTCCGCAGCTCTCAATTCATTTCTATGGGATTTTGAAAGGTGTATTTATCAATGGGTGAAGTGAAAGTTCACCCTTTGATAAATACGCCTATAAAAATCCCATAGAAATGAATGGAGAGTGGCTAAATTGTTGATTTTTGATTTACCTTGATAAATATACCCCTAAATTGTTTCCGAAAATGTTCGGGTTATCATACGAAACCCAGTGCAGACAATAATATCTTCAAATTGCAAATAGGACCTGTGCCATTGACTTCTACAGGACCTCAACAGTTTGACGATGTAGTATTTTTGATTTTGACTTTTTGCAGCCTCAGGGTATAATAAATCTTGAATAAGTTGAGTTTATTTTCACTACAAATTTAGATTTTATAGTAATAAAACTTTTGAATTTTGAGTTTTTAGTCCCAAGCTGCCACCTTGGTACAGAATCACACAAGAGTCCATAGAAAGACATTCTTGACTTGGTGGAACTTTCTGGTGCCAAACTCGTGTTTTTTCTTGCACAAACTTGAAGATTCAGATCGAGAAAATTTTCGTGAATAAAAATCAAATTGGTTCAAAAGGTAGAGGAGCATCTTTGGGTCGTTCAAGAATCAATTAGTTGCCATTTCTTCATTTTACCTCCTGCAGGTGCCTTATTGTTATTCAGACAGTCTTGCCACTTTCAATTAAGTGAAATGTGGAGAGAAAGAAAGAAAAACAACAAACGCTCCGTCTTGTGTCCCTTGAGCGAGCTGTCGCCTCGCTGCTGGTTTCTATTTGACAAGGTTAGAATTTTGGGTTATGTTTATTAAGTACACGCGTTTTGAGGCTTCTATGAAAAGGCATATCCCTACAGTCAAGTGTTAGACGCTGAGCCTTATTGCTTTGCTCAACGTTCCCATTCCAACCCTCCTGGGAACATCCTACAATCACATTCATATTATGCATATCTGTATATATATATATATATATCTGTAGGCTTGCGTAATTTATATATATATAATTTGCAGAATTGATTTTCCATATCATTAAATACATATTATCTTGTCTACCCATTGGGTCATATATGAACCCTCAAATAATTGCATCCATATATAAATATGATTTCGTATATGCAATGAGGACAGGTACCAATGAGTACCAAACTCACATGTGGAACAATGAAACTCTCAGGTTTCCCATTTACCTTATGTATGGAGTATCTAGTATTGGTAAATCTAAAAACAACTGGTCTTGCTGAGTAATCCTTGAAGACGTTTCACTACTCACTGTGGGAAGTTCTCGGCATTTAAACTCTTCCACTAATCCAATCACAACGGCACACCAGTCAGTTGAACTGAAGAAGCTTCTCGGATGAGTAGTAAAAGGTCTTCATTGATTACTCAGCAAGTCCAGTTGTTTTTAGATTTACCTAGACTAGATCCACCATGTCCTGGATCAATGAAAAGCTTGATGGTCTTATTTATGGATATATATCTGTATAAACATAGAGCTATTTGTACAAAGAACAATGGTTAGAAATGCGTCCGTTTGCTAGATGTAAATGTAACGACATTGGATCCACGTAGATTTGTGACTTGGTATAGGTTTATAAGGAACTATGTCAGTAATTTTTATATGTGTAATGTTTTTTGTTAGTTGGGGGTAATTGATCTCCTGCGGAAGCGGTTCTGAACCCTGAAATCAAACTCAGTGCCACGAGCTCATACATTTTAATGCGGTTTAATAATAGAGGTTTGTCATTCCACTGGAGCGTTTTGGCCATCATTACTGTGCCACTAATTTGGTATTGATTGGTCCTCGCTGCACGGACTGCGCTGACAATCCAATTCCAGTTGGAGCTAAAGAACATTGACCACTTATGACATAGACGGAGCTATAGAGGGAGCCAATTGTGCTGATGTACTTCTGTGTACACTGCCTGTATATATTTAATTCTTCTTCAGCTTTTATGCATTGGATACAGAACCAGCACTCCTTGGTCACACTCAGAGATCTCCATCTGCAGCTCATTGGGTATGGACTTAGCACGACAATTACTTTATTTAACCATCAATATATCAGGTGGAAAACCCCAAAGTCTGATGATCACTAGGAGTTCCTTGAGCCCGGTTGCCAAATCAGGCAGAAATGTAATGACTGTTAACAAGTTTATTAAAGGAGAAGCAAACCCAAAAGTTAAAAAAAAACCTACCCTACACAGACCCCGCTCCTGACTTCCCCCAGCCTTAGAGGTTATTTATCAAAGTCTGAATTTATCTCAATATTTTCTACTACAAACACCGATCAAATCCGCATGGGTTTTTTTCCGCCTATTTATTATTACATTTTCCCGAAAATTTGCTTTGCAGGAAAAAAAACTGATTTTCATGATTTTTTCATCCGATTTTCATGATTTTTTCTGGATTTCTAAAGCTTTTTGCCCGAAAACTCCGGGGTGTGCACGAAACCCAGCGCACTTTAAAAAATCAATGGGACTCTCCCATTGACTTATATGCAACCTGGACAGGTCTGAGATGCCAGATTTTCTAATTCTAATTCGGATTTAATAAATTCCGAAAAAATTCATGATTTTTTAAAAGTCCGATTTTATAAAAAAAATCACCAATTTCTTGTGATTTTTGTCTTTGAATTTAGTAAATATTTACCCAGGGCAAATGCCCCTAAGTCTTTACTTACCCCTCCGTGCAGATTCTGTCCAACGAAGTTCACCGGCACCATATTCTTCTCTTTGGTATTATTCGGAATGCTACCGGCGGAGGGGCGCATGCGCGGTTGGAGCAATTTTCTGTTACACAACAACTGCCCATGGGCCGAAACTCACGAAAATTGCCGAAGCGCCGGTCTCATTCTGAAGATTACCAAATCGGCTGAAGATGGTGCCCGTGAAATCTGATGCCTGAATATGCATCAAGGGGGGTGCATCAAGAGTTAGCGGCATTTGCCTGGAGGGGTTCTATGTAGGGTAGGAGGGTAGGGGTTTTTAACTTTTGGGTTTGCTTCTCCTTTAACTGTGTCTGACCTGCCAGGGCCATGCAGTCACAGAGTATAAGGGCGGTCTTCCGAACAATAGAAAGAATTGAAGTTGCATTTATGAATCATTCTAAAAACCCCTTTAAAAGGAAGCCATATTGGAAAGTTGCTTACAATTACATTTTCTTTTATTATGCAAAAAACTTTTTTGGGTGGACGTCCCCTTTAAAGAGAACTTCTTCTCCATTTTTATGTGGGATATTTTTCACTAGAAAAGAATGATGATGGGCCCCTATGCACGGTTTTAGGTCCCCTACCCAGTGACTATGGAGTTCTGCAACACTCGGATGTTTTTGAAGAGGAGACAACTAATCAGATTTTTTTATTATCCTATGATTTCATTTGCAATTGAGTTTATCACAAAAAAAAAAAGATTACATTCTGGGATGGCTGAAGAGCGGGTCAACTAGAAAGGCACAGACTGTATCAGTTCATGTAGGAATTGGAATGGAAGGTGCTTGGAAATACTTCTACTGTAATGACTGATGGAATAATTCTGGTAATCGCTTGAAATGTCACTTCTTCTGATGTTGGTTTGTCGATGCCGTGTTGTTACACCAATGGGAGACCAAATACATAAAATCAATTTTACAAAGGCTTTGCTTTATTATCTTAGAGAGGAGATTGGATATGTGTCTTCAAAGGCTTTTGCTTCTGAGCTTTGTCTCTTCATGTTTATTGAGGAAGAAGCCGCATCGCATGAACGGTGTGAGGCTTTTGAGTCTATATTGCTTTTCTGTTTCATAATATAACACAGTAACCTAGGAAGTTCGGTTGAAAAAGACACACGCCCATCAGGTTCAAGCTTAAAGGCATATTGTCATGGGAAAAAAATTTTTTTTCAAAACACATCAGTTAATAGTGCTGCTCCAGCAGAATTCTGCACTGAAATCCATTTCTCAAAAGAACAAACAGATTTTTTTATATTCAATTTTGAAATCTGACATGGGGCTAGACATTTTGTCAATTTCCCAGCTGCCCCCAGTCATGTGACTTGTGCCTGCAGGAGAGAAAATGCTTTCTGGCAGGCTGCTGTTTTTCATTCTCAATGTAACTGAATGTGTCTCAGTGGGACCTGGGTTTTTACTATTGAGTGTTGTTCTTAGATCTACCAGGCAGCTGTTATCTTGTGTTAGGGAGCTGCTATCTGGTTACCTTCCCATTGTTCTTTTGTTTGGCTACTGGGGGGGAAAAGGGAGGGGGGTGATATCACTCCAACTTGCAGTACAGCAGTAAAGAGTGATTGAAGTTTATCAGAGCACAAGTCACATGACTTGGGGTAGCTGGGAAATTGACAATATGTCTAGCCCCATGTCAGATTTCAAAATTGAGTATAAAAAAATCTGTTTGCTCTTTTGAGAAATGGATTTCAGTGCAGCATTCTACTGGAGCAGCTCTATTAACTGATTCATTTTGAAAAAAATGTTTTTTCCCATGACAGTATCCCTTTAAGTCTATATATAACCTGCCTAACTGTCAGTTGATCCAGAAGAAGGCGAAAAACCTCATTTGAAGCCTCTCCAATTTTCCTCATAGGGGAAAAAATTCCTTCCTGACTCCAAGGGGCAGATTTACTAAGGAGCGAAGTGGCTAACGCTAGCGACAATTCGTTGGCGTGAGCACCCGCCGGGACATCGCCAATTTACTAACAGGCGCAGGCGCCAATTCGCTAGCGAAACAGACCATCCCTATTGGTCATTCGCACTCTATCATCAGGCGACTTTTCACTCTGCCGAACGGACGTTACTCTACAAATTCACTAAAATGTGGATTTTACTGGGGATTTTTACGTCTTTCGGCGAAGTGCAATAAAGCAGCTCGATCTTCCTCAATCTTCTGTCACTTACATCATATCCTGTCTGCCAAAAAGGCGTTAAAGTTCAAAAAAACACTGACGACTTTTCCTTTTTTTAAGCGGGATTGGCTGCAAAAGTCCTAACTTACTTTTCTGGGACTTTTCTCCAGTCATTTTATAACACATGGAACTTTCATTTTACAGTGGGCTCATGTGTAGGTCATAATATTAACTCTCTTGTCTTTATTAAAGGGATACTGTCATGGGGGAAACAAAAAATTCAAAATGAATCAGTTAATAGTGCTGCTCCAGCAGAATTCTGCACTGAAATCCGTTTCTCAAAAGAGCAAACAGATTTTTTTATATTCAATTTTGAAATCTGACATGGGGCTAGACATATTGTCAATTTCCCAGCTGCCCCAAGTCATGGGACTTGTGCTCTGATAAACTTCAGTCACTCTTTACTGCTGTACTGCAAGTTGGAGTCATATCACCCCCTCCCTTTTCCCCCCCAGCAGCCAAACAACAGAACAATGGGAAGGTAACCAGATAGCAGCTCCCTAACACAAGATAACAGCTGCCTGGTAGATCTAAGAACAGCACTCAATAGTAAAATCCAGATCCCACTGAGACACATTCAGTTACATTGAGAAGGAAAAACAGCAGCCTGCTAGAAAGCATTTCTCTCCTAAAGTGCAGGCACAAGTCACATGACCAGGGGCAGCTGGGAAATTGACAATATGTCTAGCCCGATGTCAGATTTCAAAATTGAATATAAAAAAATCTGTTTGCTCTTTTGAGAAATGGATTTCAGTGCAGAATTCTGCTGGAGCAGCACTATTAACTGATTCATATGACAGTATCCCTTTAAGGTTCCCTGGACATGTGTAATATAAACCGGTAACTTAAACCATTTGCAGCAACATTTATAATAAAGACGTCCATATGACTTTAAATTTTCTGCCCTATGCAAATTGACCTAAGCGCAAGATTACAAGTGAAGTTTCGCTAGGCACAAATGAACGCTAGTGCGTCTTCGCTATGAAATACTCGCACAGTCGAAGTAATGCTATCGAAAAGTCGCCAGCGTTCGACGCCCGGGAAGAAACTTCGAATTTTAGTGAATTAGAATTGAATTAGATTGATGTAGTAAAAAAGTATTTATTTAAGCAAAAACATCACAGCAAAGCCTAACGCGTTTCATGCCTTAGGGGCACTTAGTTATAAGCAGCCATAGGCTTCTTGAGATTTTCCATACCTTTTACCAGCTGGTATTGTTTTCGTAAAAAATAACGACAATTCTTGGAATTCTAATCAATTTGCAAATAAATTTAAAATAACTGGAATGGCAATTTCGAACAGTGATGTGCAATCCATTCGATTCTATTCACTTAAGCGGATTCATGATTCTAGACACGGCTTATTTGCTCAGCTCTAATTGCTGCTCTCGCTTTGGTGACTCGTTTCGTCAATTTAACTTATTAATTATTTCAAGTGTTCCTTAATTAACTGTAATCAGAGACACGTTAAAAGGAAAAAAAAAAAGAAAAAACAACCCTACCAGAATGGGAAAGCTGCCCTTGAGTGAATTAGAGGTGTTAAATTCTTAAATTAATTCTGAAATTAATTCTTGTGTGTATTTTACATTTTTTTAAGATTTCAGGTTACGTTCCAACAGGTCTGGAAAAACGATTGTGTCTTATTTGTTTGTACAGTGGGATCTGTTATCCCGAAAGGCCGTCTCCCATAGACTCCATTTTATCCAAATAATCCAAATTTTTACAAAATATTTCCTTTTTCTCTGTAATAATAAAACAGTCACCTGTACTTGATCCCAACTAAGATATAATTAATCCTTATTGGAAGCAAAATCAGCCTATTGGGTTTATTTAGGGGCCGATTCACTAACTTCGAGTGAAGGATTCGAAGTAAAAAAACTTCGAATTTCGAAGTGTTTTTTGGGCTACTTCGACCATCGAATGGGCTACTTCGACCTTCGACTACAACTTCGAATCGAAGGATTCGAACTAAAAATCGTTCGACTATTCGATAGTCGAAGTACTGTCTCTTTAAGAAAAAACTTCGACCCCCTAGTTCGCCATCTAAAACATACCGAACCCAATGTTAGCCTATGGGGAAGGTCCCCCCTTGCCTAAGTTGGATTCGAAGGAATCGTTTGAATCGTAGACGTGTATGTTAATTGGCATTTCCGAGGATCAAGTCATTTGATAAGCAGAAAAAAAATCCCATGTGTGCCGCCGCCTGCATGTGCTTTTTATATTAGTCTGGTTTCATCCGACTTCTTAGGAAAACAAGAAAACGCAATTTAATATCTTTCCTCTAATACACGGCACAGTATGACATGATAAAATCAAGTGAAAACCAGAATCGTACGAGTTTTTTTCCAGAATCACTTGATTTTTTTCTGGCTTTTTCCCCAAAAAGCCCAACATTTTCAGATATTTTCCCAAAAAGG
Organism: Xenopus laevis; assembly: GCF_017654675.1. NCBI lineage: Eukaryota > Metazoa > Chordata > Amphibia > Anura > Pipidae > Xenopus > Xenopus laevis. Next base: position 3,894,937 of record NC_054388.1, on the reverse strand, counting down.
ATTCCAGCGCAGACCACAGAAACTTCCAAATTGGACAGGGACCTCTGCCATTGATTTATACACAACCTCGGCAGGTCTGAGATGGCGGATTTTCAGATTCAGCTTTTTGCTGCATCAAACTTTAATAAATCTCGAAAAATTCAAGTTTTAAAAAAAAAAAAAAAAAAATGAAAAAATGTGAGTTTTGCCCTAAAAAGCCTGACCAGAGTTTATTGCAATTAGGGGATTATTTATTATAAATTTGAATAATTCGAAGTTTTCAGACTAAAAAAAAACGGTGAAGGTCCCAGTGTCTGCGCTGCTGTCCGTACCGATATCCAATAATTTCCTGGATTTTGGACCAAAAAGTCAGAAAAATTCGTAGTATTTTCAGATAAGTACGAAAAATTTGTAGTATTTTCGGAAAAGTAAGAAAAATTCATACTTTTCGGGCAAAGCTCCGAAGTTATCGGATTTTTGGCCGACCCAATTTGTTCAGACTTTTTAAATGATTAATGAGGTCCATTCGGGCAGTCGGAGTTGATCGGATTTTTATGTTAGAAATACTTAGAAAAATTCGGACTTTATTATCGTTATTTATCAAGGTCCGAATTTATCTCAATATCACTGCTACAAACTCCAATCTAACCCGCTGGTGGTTTTAACGCTTATTTATTATTACATTTTCCCGAAAATTACCTTTGCGTGAAAAGCTCAGATTTTTACAATTATTTCGTGAATTTTCACCCGAAAGCTCCGAAAACATTGTGAAATTGCCCGAAACCCCCGACACAACCAACGATCAATGGGACTGTTCCCATTGACTTTTATGCAACCTCGACAGGTTTTTATATTCGGGCTGTTTAGCCCTCGGGGTTTAATAAATTCGGAGAAATTTGAGATTTTTTTTAAGCCTATTATATAGTAATGTAACTGAATGTGTCTCAGTGGGACCTGGATTTTACTATTGAGTGCTGTTTGTTCTTAGATCTACCAGGCAGCTGTTATCTTGTGTTAGGGAGCTGCTATCTGGTTACCTTCCCATTGTTCTGTTGTTAGGCTGCAGGGGGGGGGAGGGGGTGCTATCACTCCAACTTGCAGTACAGCAGTAAAGAGTGATTGAAGTTTATCAAAGCACAAGTCACATGACTGGGGGCAGCTGGGAAACTGACAATATGTCTAGCCCCATGTCAGATTTCAAAATTGAATATAAAGAAATCTGTTTTCTCTTTTGAAAAACGGATTTCAGTGCAGAATTCTGCTGGAGCAGCACTATTAACTGATGTGTTTTGAAAAAAAGATGTCAGTATCCCTTTAAGGAGGATGTTGACTTTAAACTTTAACATAAATATGTTGTATAATAGTCTTTGCTGTTATTTTTAGTTTTTCAATGATCGTAGTTCTTGTTCTAGAGATTGCCAGTATATAATTGGCCATGGAGAGCTACAGACAGCGGATTGAAGGACAGACTGGAAGATGAATGAGAGATGGTGCGGATGGAAAGATACATAATAAACTAATATATAATCACAGAAAGAATTCATTCACTGGGTTCCGGCATTGCTGACCCCGGCTTATTAGATTTCAGAAAACAGAAAAGCAGATTGTAGAGGCAAATCATAACATTATTTGCTTAACAAATAAACACTTCCATCTCTAATTTTGAAGTCAATAAATCATCCGTCTCCATAATACGTTTCCAGCTTATCAACACCTCAAACACCCACTTTCCCCGTCTTATACAGGACCCGGGCCCCTACCTGCTCACCTGGAGCTCAAGCTGACCCTTGTATTTCATTCGTTTTCTATATCTACCAATATTTATTCAACGTTTGTACAAAATGAAGTTGCTAGGAAGATATTTCATAGAAGGTGACTGTCCCCCGCCAATAACCAAAGGCAATTATACAAGATGGCGGCCTGCGTGCGACATCAATCAATGGAAACACAATTCCCTTATAACAGTCAAGTCAGATTTCTACCTAAGTAGACTAAAGGGATGAAAAGAAGTTAAATATGTCATTATCATCTTAAATATCCTCGGGACTGAGGAGCCTGAGAGACTTGAATACATTTAAATGTAATCAGATTTTTTAATATCAGTTCAGATTCGTGAGCTCTGCAGAAGACCAGCTATAAACAGAAGTAGGAATACTGCGTCTGCTTTGGGATCTTCTCCCCAGTTAGATGTTCATTTTAAAACCATGTATTACAATTAACCAGTCTATGAATTGTGTTACACATGTGTGATCCAGCTTTCTATGGTTTTTAGTGTAGACTTTTGATGCCTCTTTTTTCTGTATATAAATACAGACATAGGATCTATCATCCAGAATGCTCGGGACCTGGGGTTTACTGGACAATGGTTATTTCCATGATTTGGATCTCCATGTCTTAATTCTGCTAAAATCATTTAAACATTAAATAACCCCAATAGGATTGTTTTGTACCAATATAAATTCATGCAGATTAGTTACCATCGTGTACACGGTATTTTTTTATTATTACAGAGTTGTTTTGTTATAATAGATGCTATGGGAAATGGTCAGTCTATAATATGAAGCTTTCTGGATAATGGAATTCCATACCTGTATAGAGATAGCATTAAGGAATCTATAAGGTTGGATGGGGATACAAGATGCCTGGATGCAAATTGGCCGTATGTAAAGTGACTAATTGCAAAGTGGTTGGACGCAAGGTGGCTGGATGCAAGGTGGCTGGATGCAAGGTGGTTGGATGCAAAGTGGCTGGATACAAGGTGGTTGGATACAAGGTTGTTGGACGCAAGGTGGTTGGACGCAAGGTGGCTGGATGCAAGGTGGTTGGACGCAAGGTGGCTGGATGCAAGGTGGCTGGATGCAGGTTGGCTGGATGCAGGTTGGCTGGATGCAAGGTGGCTTTTCGCAAGGTGGTTGAATGCAAGGTGGTTGGATGCAAAGTGGCTGGATACAAGGTGGTTGGATACAAGGTTGTTGGACGCAAGGTGGTTGGACGCAAGGTGGTTGGATGCAAAGTGGCTGGATACAAGGTGGTTGGATACAAGGTTGTTGGACGCAAGGTGGTTGGACGCAAGGTGGCTGGATGCAAGGTGGTTGGACGCAAGGTGGCTGGATGCATGGTGGTTGGATGCAGGTTGGCTGGATGCAGGTTGGCTGGATGCAAGGTGGCTTTTCGCAAGGTGGTTGAATGCAAGGTGGTTGGATGCAAAGTGGCTGGATACAAGGTGGTTGGATACAAGGTTGTTGGACGCAAGGTGGTTGGACGCAAGGTGGCTGGATGCAAGGTGGCTGGATGCAAGGTGGTTGGACACAAGGTGGCTGGATGCAAGGTGGTTGGATGCAGGTTGGCTGGATGCAGGTTGGCTGGATGCAAGGTGGCTTTTCGCAAGGTGGTTGAATGCAAGGTGGTTGGATGCAAAGTGGCTGGATACAAGGTGGCTGGATGCAAGGTTGTTGGATGCAAGGTGGATGGATGCAAGGTGGTTGGATGCAAGGTGGTTGGATGCAGGTTGGCTGGATGCAAGGTGGCTTGTCGCAAGGTGGTTGGATGCAAGGTTGTTGGATGCAAGGTGGTTGAATGCAAGGTGGTTGGATGCAAAGTGGCTGGATACAAGGTGGCTGGATGCAAGGTTGTTGGATTCAAGGTGGTTGGATGCAATGTGTCGGGTTTCCCCCTGAGGGTGCCTGGAGGCCAGCTTCCTCCAGCATCCCCCTCCCTTCAACAGGATTTCATGCATACGCATCCTCTGCACTGGAGCAATAAGCGCCTAGCGTTTAGTGCTGCCCAATCAAGCAAACTACCTGTGTGGCTGGTCGACATGCCACCCGTTAATTGATGCCGTCCTAGGCCCAGGCCTCAAAGCAAATCCAGGCCTGGAGGTGACTGAATGCAAGGTAGCTGGATGCAAGGTTGTTAGATGCAAGGTGGTTAGATATACGGTGGCTGGATACAAAGTGTCTGGATACACAGTGGCTGTATTGAGGGTGGCTGGATGCAAGGTGATAAGCTATGATTTGTATGAAAGATGTATATATAATTTGAAGTATAAATATGAATATATCATACATTAATATTTATTATAACATTAATTATATTTAATGCCAATTCATTAACACACACACACATTTTCACCCATGCCCTGCTCCAGGAGCTACTACATTAGCCACGTTTATTGACTTAAATGTTTGCCAGGGGCTTCATCAATCATTTTTAATGTTGTCGATCCCCTAGGGATGAAACAAGCTACACATGTTTATAGAATATAAAGTGGGCTTTGTGAAAGTGTTGACTTACAAAGGTTCTAATGGCTTAAAGAAGCAATCTTTTCAATGAACTTTCGCACCGCCACTTAGGAATGAGAAATTGCCCACATTTACGCCAAAGTTTTGCATTTCGGTGAAGATTTTAGGCACTTTAAACAGAGGCACTTTAAATATAAAGAAAATCTAAAGGGAGAGAGAGGGAGAGAGAGAGAGACAGAGAGAGAGACAGAGAGAGAAAGAGAGAGAGAGAGGGAGAGAGAGAGGGAGCAGGTTCAATAAGAATGATGCACTTCAACTGAGCAAGATATTTTCTTTAAGGCTTTACTGAGATTGAACAATTACTTGATTCTTTCAATAAGGTTTTTATACATGCGTCATATATATTTTATTGTGTTTGGGGACTGAGATAGTATTAGATTTCCAAATACGACAGCAGAAGGATATAAGTGTGTGGGGGGGGGTAATGTATGGGTGCAATTATGTATATATATCTTGACTTGATCCAAATGATCCAAGAGTCATCACATAATGGACAGCATTGTACGCCGTCTGATTTTTATTATCAATAGTCTATTTTTAAACTCGAATGCAATGGATTCAAGTGTTTCCGTCACTGATGTTATGGGAGAATATTTCGTTTCAAATGCCTACTTTCTCCAGGGAAAGTGCACTTTTCAGGCATGGGCTAGAATGCATAAGTTCATAAACGAATGCCATGATGCTGCCAATACCATCCATTCTTGTAATATAGGACATTTGATTATTATTAACATGTATTTATATAGCGCCAACATATTTCGTAGCACTGTAAAGTAAATATGTTAATGTGCAGCCCTTGCAAAGTCTTGAATGTGAGCATGTGAGGAGGTAATGAGAGAAGAGTTGAGTAGCAGGTCAGTAGAGGAGCGTAGTAAGCAGTTTGGGGAGTATATAGAGATGAGTTCAGAGATGTAGGGTGGGGCAGAGTTATGAAGTGCTTTGAATGTCAGGGTCATTAATTTGAATTTAATTCTAAAGAGTAGTGGAAGCCAGTGCAGGGATTGACAGAATGGCGAGGCAGAGGAAGAGCAGTTGCTGAGGTGTATGAGCCTCGCAGCAGTGTTCATTATGGACTGGAGAGGTGACAGTCTCTGGAGGGGAAGGCCAATTAAAAGAGTGTTACAGTAGTCTATACGTGATATGACGAGAGAGTGAATAAGAATTTTGGCAGCATCTTGGGTGATAAATGATCGTATTTTGGATATGTTCCTTAGGTGGAAGTGACATGACTTAGTGAATTTGCAGAGTAACATCCATTCGCCAGAGCGAAAATTCGAATGTCGATAGAGTGCGAATGACCACTAGCATCTCTTTCTAGTGTCTCTTTCGCTAGCGAAGTTTCGCCTGCGCCAGTTAGTAAATCCTCACCTTCGCCCTTTAGTAAATCTGCCCAATAGAATTCACTATACCGACCTCTCAGTAAAGGGCTGACTGTACAAATATCTATTATAGTGGATTAGTCTTTTTTCTCCTACCGAAATACATTTCCATGTACTAATGTCTACTTCATATAAAACTTCCCACAACCAGGGAAACAATCCAAACGTTATACATAATTGTTTCCATAATTGCGGTGTCGGAGAAAAATCACACCTGTTCTCGCTAAGCCTTCGGCGAGAACCTTTTCCAGATCAGCAGATTTCCCTTTGATTTATTCAAATATGAGAACAGTATATGGAGTTGCTAAGCTTATCTTGCAATAATATAATGTTAACGGGGTCCGACTTTCTAATTAGTTATAAGTGGAGTGGCTTCTTTTTTCCTTTCCCCAAGTATCTGACCTTTATTGAAGGATTAAAACAATATTAACGCAGTGAATATAAAGACGTCTTATTTTCCAGTGCAAAGCGATTGTCTCTTTCAACTCATCTTAAATTGACATTTTTACACAAATACAGGTGACCGGGATCGCTGAATACAATTCTGATCTAGTGAGCTTGACCTGATGGTGGGTTAAGTAGGAATTATACAGTCTGAACTACAGCGGGAGTCTCTGGCTTCTAGAAGGTTGGTTTTTACCATTTTTCGCAAATATTTAAGGATTATGGTGGATAACGGATTGAGTAAGTGACTGCTGAAGTTAATTTAGTGTTGTCCAATAAAAGCAAACTGGTAATGGGATTTTGTATAGCTGGTACTTTAGCAAAGGTTCTTCTGTGCCATCCCTACATTGAAGTTTCTGTTGAAGATTATCCGAGGCATCATGCTCCAATACACCAGGGAAGGGTCCGCCAACCATTTTTTTTCACCAGTGAGCAACATTTTAAATGTAAAAAGAGTTGAAGAGCAACGCAATTATGGAAAATGTTCTGCAAAACAAGTGCTGTTGCCTATTTGGTAGCCCCTATGTGGACTGGCAGAATACAGGAGACTCTGTTTGGCAGTACCACTGGTTTTTATGCATTAAAACTTGCCTCCAAACCAGGAATTCAAAAATAAGCACCTGCTTTGAGTCCATCCAAGAAGGTTGGTGAGCAACATGATGCTCACGAGACACTGGTTGGGTGGACATTACTGGCTGCCATTGATTACTAGGTGGACATTACTGGCTGCCATTGACAACGATGAAGCAGTTGAAACATCATTAAATACCTGGATTTGGGTTCACATTCTCTAAAATACCCAGTTTCATCTTTCAGCCAACAAAGCCACCCATGTAATTCCATTACGCATCGACTTAAATCAAGAGTGTTCAACTGAAACCTATTTCTCTGATTTGAAATATTAGTGTATTAATCGGATTGCGTAGTTTTTTCTTCTTCTTAAAACGTCTATTTAAAACCATTTAGCATGTCTAAAAGCCCATGAAGGACATTTTTAGCGATGCTTTATTAAAGATTTCCAATGAGCCGTGCAGTGCACCCTATTCATTGTTTTAAAAGTACAAAAGTTCAACCGTCGACTTAACACCACTTTTATCTCACACATTTCTTAGTCATTAGCAGTAATTATGGAGAAGAAATAGAAATGATCCAATAAATGGCGTGAGGAGGTTGTAGCTGCTCGAAATTCATCATCGTAATCAGGATATTGTTACCTGAAATGACTGAATTCTGAACAGTCAGACCTGGAATGGGACCACTAAGGCATGAGCTGCTTGATGTCACATTAAATAGGCACAAAACCCCCACCAGGCTCCTTGCTTCTTCATTGCCATGTTATTTGTCTTTCTTTGGTCTCTCAGCAAAATACTACATAGAAAATACTACATAGAAATTTTCAAGACTTATGTTGAGCTAAGTGCCACTGTAGTGATCAGGGTGTTGGGCTCTGCGGGGATTCAAGCCAGGAACCTATTTAAGGCCAGCCCTCAACACACTCCTTGCCTGAGCATTGGTTTCCCAAACTAGCAGTGTGGCATTGTCCCTAGCTAAGGGTTCCTGTTCTAGCCTCCTTTCCTTGCCTTGCCTCAACTCTTCCCTGTCTTGTCCTGCCTATCTCTGAACCTTGGTTTGATCTGCCTTACCTTCACCTTCCAGTTCTGCTCTGGTCCTGCTTTAAACCTTGATCTTTTCTTGCTTTAACCTTGCCCTGCCCAGCTTTCCTTGCTATTTTGAATCTTGCCCTGCTCCTCACTCCAAGCCTGATCTTGCCTTAACCTTATTCTGCCTTGACCTTACATTTCTGGTTCCTGCTTCCTGTTCTGCTTTGACTTGTACCCTGTCTATATCTTCCCTCGTCTCGCTCTGCCTTTTTTCTCCCTCTCTGGCTATCCTGTCCTTTCCTCCTTCTGCTATTCAGTTGTCTCACTATCCAGTCCTCTCACTGTCCTCCCCTTCTGCTCTCTATCCCCAGTTTCATCCAATCTACGCCCGCACCGTCCTGTCCCATCCAGTCTGTTCCTGCCCTGTTCTTTGCCCTCTTCATCCTGTCTAGTCCAGTCCTGATCTTCACCTTGTACCTGGTCCAGTTTGACTCATCCCCTTCCTCACCCAGTTCCTGTACTTTTCCAGTCTGTGTCCCATGGGTTCAACCAGCTCTTGCCTGAAAGACTCGCTTTCCTTCTGCTGCCTCCACAGAGCCCCCTACATTATCCCTTCCACAGGGTAGATGCTATATGTTCTCTTTGACCCCAGGGACATTATTCAAATGTAAGTCTTGTGAGCTGTGTTTAATGCATCTTGTCATTTAAGCAATGCCATGCTACTAAGCACTATCTATTATCACCTATTTCCTAATGTGTATTCTACTGGTTCCTAATGTGCATATCACAGAAATGACTTGGAGCATGTTCTTATTGCTTATTATCTACATATACTGCATGTTCCAACTGCTTTTATTACATCCCTTGAGCATTTTGTGAATATGCATGTTTGGGAGGAGTAGTAGTAGTAGTAGTAGTAGTAATGTGCATATAGACTGGCTTTGACGGCATTAATCCAATATGTTTGTCTTTTGATAACGGTTTATTATTATAATTTTTTCACATTCTGACTATATTGAATAAAGATGATTCATTGCTTAGTGTACATCAGAAGACACACAGAAGACTGAAATAAAATAGTCAAACTAATGCCAGGAAAGGGCATGAAAATCTGATGGAGGATCTAAGACTATTCATACATTGTATGACCAGGCCACCAACTGAGCACACAAGTAATATGTACTGATCCAAATACTCCATTCTTGAGTATCATGGGCAGAACTCTCAGGGGCAGATTCACTAAAGGGTGAAGTGGCTAACACTAGCAACTTGTCGCTATTCTTGCCACCCGCAAGGACATTGCCAATTTGCTAGCGAACGGAACCGTCCCACAGCACTCTATCGCCATGCAACTTTTTGCTCCGGCGTACGATCGTTACACCGCAAATTCACCAAAATGCAGATTTTACTGAACGTTGCCTCTTTCGCCAGAGTTGACTTCGCCATCTCAGACCAGGCGGAGTGCTATAAAGCAGCTCGATCTTCCTCAATCTTATGTCACTTACCTCATATCCTGTGGGCCAAAAAAGCATTAAAGTTACAAAAACGCTGGCGACTTTTCCTTTTTTTAAGCGGTTTTGGGTAACCGTTTTTCTCCAGACATTTCGAATATTTGGAACATTCATTTTACAGTGGGCTCGTATGTAGGGCAATTATATTAACTCTCTTGTCTTTATTAAGGTTCCCTGGACATGTGTAGTAAAAACTGGTAATTTAAATCATTTGCAGCAACATTTATAATAAAGACGTCCATACAACTTAAAATTTCCCACCCTATGCAAATTGATCTAAGTGCTTGATCACCAGCGAAGTTTCGCTAGGGACAAATGAATGCTAGTGCATCTTTGTTATAAAATGCTCACAGAGCCTAAGTAACGCTAGAAAAAAGTCGCCAGCGTTCGACACTTTGCATTTCAGTGAATTAGCGTATTCGTAGTGCATTTGTTCCTGGCAAAGTGGTGCGACTGCCGACGAAAATTCGCCCGTTATTGAATCTGCCCGTATGTCTTGACCAGAGCATTCGTTTACAATTCAGCTGCAGTTATGGTCATGCTAAAATCAATGCAATCGTTGAACTATCGGATTTATGAATGTGTGAGCATTGCAATAAACCTGGGAGTTGGGTGTTTTTATTGTAGACAATGCTCAAGCTTTATGATTTGCATGAACTGCCAATAAATAAATTGATAGCAAGTTGTGTAGCAACATTTTGGGTATTGCCAACATTATATAAAGCAAATTATTTCTTCTTTATAAATATATATTTAAAGAAATCTACAATTGGCCGGAACATTGAATATTTTATCTGCTCATACAGAAAACTAGTCTATAGGAGCAGATAAAATATTAAATTCTTAACTAGACCATCAAAAAATAATCCTGCAGGAGTGGAAATAATTAGCTCTTAACTTGACCACCAAATAAAATCCTGTAGGGGTGGAAATAATGAGCTTTTAACTTGACCACCAAAAAAAAAATCACAACTGTAGTGCAAAGAAATGAAAGATAAGACCATAAAGATAAGTTCTTTAAAAATGTTCTATAAAATATATTAAACCCCATCAATTCAAGAGTTTTTTTTTTAGGTGAATTTTCCAATTAACCATCTTTTCACCTCTTGACAAGTCCGCCCCTGAGATTTAAAACATCCTCCAAATGTCCCTATAAGGGCTGACAGGTATCAAACTATATTTCAAATTATTAGACAAAGATCAATTTAAGTTAGAAACTGGAAAAAAATCAAGGATACAATGTCAATATGGTGATTGATGAACTGGCCCACTATTAGGAGATTGGCCAAGAAGACAATTGGATACTTTGAAAACAATCATTTTAACCATTGGGCAATGTTAATGTGGCAGTTAAGTAAAAAAAAAAAGAATAAAGAATTTAAAGGCTTGATATTTGATAATCAAAAAATGTCAAGATGATGAAGTCACATAGAAGACAGTGAGAACTGTAGAATAAGAAAAGGTGCCATACTTGTGTTAAAGTATGGAAATGGTGGTCTATACTGGTCAATGTTCCACAGAGCATGGGGTTCTATTTTCATAAAATGGCAAATATTACAGAAGGAAGAAGTCTTAAAATTCCTGTTTTGTATTAATTCTACACGACTTGGCCAAGAAGACAATTGGATACTTAGGAAACAATAATTTTAGCCATTGGCCAATGTTAATGTGGCAGTTAAGTAAAAAAAAATTAAAAGAAATTGTTGTTGTGGTAATTGATAACCTCATGGACATCGGTTTTGAAAAGCAGAACCTTGAATCTGATGGCTCGATATTTGATAATCAAAAAATGTCAAGATGATGAAGTTACGTAGAAGACAGTGAGAAATGTAGAATGAGAAAAGGTGCCATACTGGTGGTGAAGTATGGAAATGGTGGCCTATACTCGTCAATGTTCCACAGAGCTTGGGGTTCTATTTTCATAAAACGACAAATATTGTAGAGGGAAGAAATACTGGAATTTCTGTTTTGTATTATTTCTAGATGTATCTGTTGAACCATCTCTAGATGGGAGCAGATTACATTTCCCCACCCTACAAGATGTTTGGTGACAACATAGACTGATGTGAATCAAGAAACAGATAAACATGACCAGTTGGAAAGTGTCCAATGCTCGACAGATTGATGATCAGTATGTCAATTCGTTTTTGGCAACATGTTGAAAGTAGGTCAACAATATTATAAAATGCAGAACAGATTTTGACCTTGAGTATTTGCTTAGTTGTATCTCTCTATGTTTTTCTGTTATTCTTTCAAAGGTGCTCAGTAAACCTAATTAAACCTGGTAATGTTTTTCTTGGATTATTTCCATCACACAAAGAAAAATAAATAAATAAAAAGAGGAAAATGATTTTTTTTAATAACTTAAAATGATAAATCGAAAAATGTGTAAATGTAGTTGTGAAAGCTTTCATCCAGAATTGCAACAGTGGCATCTGGAGACATGCGTGGGGAAATACATATTTTAATGTGTATGTATGTATGTATGTATGTATGTATGTATGTATGTATGTATGTATGTATGTATGTATGTATGTATGTATGTATGTATGTATGTATGTATATATATATATATATATATATATATATATATTGTTCATGATGTTCCTTTTTGGATATCCTGATGATATCATGTTCTTTAAATTTTTTCCTGACTGTCAGAAAAACTTTGTGAAATAGAGATAACATCAAACGACTTCTGTTAAAACGGTCAACCATCTTTCAATAGAGGCACAAAAATCATAGTATGGCTGCATTTCTTGATAACTAGACACAATAGATAATCTCTTTTTAGGGTTTTTTTGGGTCATTGAATAGCCATGAAAAATGAATGTTATATACAGAATAATCAAAATATTTTAACTACTCAAACTTTTGCCCTTATCGCATTTTATGAAATGCTCTTACAGCTTTTGACAAATCTGCTGTCACGGTTGGCACCCTAAATTCAAAACCGATGCTAAGCACCCTGTTCTCGGCTCTTGCTTCCGCCTTTAACAGCCACCTTTCACCTCAGGAGGAGCCCTCGGCTAATCGGATGCCGCAGGTCTTAATAAGAGAGGTGCAAAGCGAAGGGTTCTGAACAAGCTTAGGGGCACAACGGTAAAGCAGAAATCTTTTGGGCAGAAGGTCGCAGTACAAAGTGTAGACCAAAAGCGAAGTTAGAACAGGCTGGGTCAGGGCAGGCAGAGTCAAACAGGCAGGGGTCAAACCAGGAGATCAACCAGACGGGATACGGAATAGAGGAGTCCGTTACCAGGCAGGGTCAGGATTTCGGAAGTCAGGATCGTCAGAAGCAGGCAGGGGTCACAACAGGTAGTCAAGTAACAGAAAATCTCGCGCCACTGTGCGCTGAAGTCATCACGCAGCGCGCATGCGCCAATAAACAAGGAAGTAGGGAGCCGTGCGCGCCTTAACAAACATTACTTTGCAGCCCAGAGAAGCTCCAGCATGGCAGGTGTCCCCACCGAGGAGGCTGCAGGCATCCCTGCAGACCTCCTCCCACTAGACCACCAGGGTAAGTTGCTACATCTGCCCCACAAGGCACTGAAAACATTAACAATTTTCAACATTTCATTAATAAAAGTATTATATAAAAATTTAAGGAAATTGAATAAAATAGATCAAATAAAAGACTGGAAATGATAAACATTTTTACGCGAGGAAACAAACGTCAAAGATAATTAAGAATTAAACTTTCATGGATGTAGTTAAACTTATATCTAGTTTATATTTAGGTAAAATTTTTATTTCCGGTGTTTGCATCATATAATATAAATAATAAAGACTTAATTGCGGTTACTGAGATATCACCAAGAGAAACAATTATTGCAGATTCTGCTGTTCCTGCTGGGGCAAGAGTTTAAAGAATTAGATCAGTTAGTAAAAGATCCCTAATGGGTTAGTTAAATAAGGTAAATAAGATAATGATCCAAAGCAAATTTCATAAGAGCAAGACAACACTATTATATAATTCTCAGGCTGGTAATTTATAAAATCTCATGGGATTAAATTATACTGAGGCTGTAACACACTCCTGAAGATTCTAGGGCACCATCTTCTCCTCTTCTGTAATCTTCATGCGTCGCATGAAACGTCGCATGCGGCGAAAGTTACGAAAATTGTCGAAGCACCGCCCTCATTCCGAAGAACCGCAAGATGGCTGCCGTGAACTCTGGAGAGAATCTGCAATGAGCTAGACTGAATGGGATAGATTGATAAAAAAAAATTGAGTTGGATTTTTTCCCAATTTGAGATGAAAAATTAAGTGGAAAAAAGTGAACATTTGGGCAAGTATTCTCAGAAACCTTGCATAGCCGAGATTTAATAATGAAAAAAATAAAATAATGAAGAAGCTACTCTCGACTTTGCTCACATGACCAAGTTTTTGCAGAAAAAAAAATACAGAAAACTGGGCTTTACTTTTTTGAAACCTGGCTGAGGGGTACAAAGCTCGTGCTGATTTACTATTGGTCATATATTATATAATAATATTGCATCTGGGGTTGGAGGTTGAGGTTTTTTTTAGCATAAAAACAGTTTCTACTTTTAGTGGGTTTAGTAGCTTTGACGTGGGACCTCTCTCATTTGCCCAACCATGCATTGATTTAAGGCAGCCATCCACTGGCCAATTGGATACAGTGGGGCAAATTCATTAAGAAGCGAAAATGCGCTAGCGATACCTTCGCCACACTTCGCCAGGCGTAGTTTCGCCAGCGCTAGGCAAATTCATTAAAATGCGAAGTTGCGCTCAGGGAGGCGAACGGTAGCGAAGTTGCGCTATCGTTAATTCGTCAAGCAAAGTGAAGTTACACTAGCGATGCCTAATTTGCATACGGCGCCAAGTTAAAGTACAATGGACGTATATGTAGCAGCAAATACACTACACAAGCCTGGGAAAGCTTCATAAAATAAAATAGAGGTGTTATATTGCCCTATACATGTGCCCACTGTATAGTTAAGGTGCCACATGTTAGGAAATGTAGGGGGGAAGAGGGTAACCCCAAAAAAAGGTACGATCTTTTTCAGCCTATCACCCTTAAAAAAGGAAAAGACGCCAGCGTTTTTTGGGACTTAGAAAAAATTTCAACTTTTTTTTGAAGCAATCCCTATCTACTCTATTGCACTTCGCCTGGTCTCTGTTGGCGAAGGCAAGTCTGGCGCAAGAGTTAACGTTCATGAAAATCCGCAAGTTAGTGAATTAGCGTAGTTACGTCTTCGCCATAGCGCAACTTCGCCTGGCGTAAGGGTGCGAAGTAGCGCTAGAGTAGGTCCACTTCACTAGCGAATTTACGCCAGCGCCCGTTAGTAAATCGACGAAGTAACGAAATGACATCACGCTGGCGAATTTGCGCTAGCGTTAGCCACTTCGCGCTTAAGTGAATTTGCCCCAGTATCTGACCATTGAGACTGCGGGTTGAACTGCCAGATATCGTAAAAGGGGACTATAGGGCACCCAGGAACTATGTACAATAGACCTTGGGTGATCAATAATTGGTCACAGCCCCTTTAAATATTTGAATTTTGCGCCAAAGATGACATCAGACGCAGCTCGCTGAATATAAAAGGAAGCGGAACGCAAGAGAGGAGGCGGCGTAGGTATTATTATAGCATCGTTCCATCGTCGGAAGATAAATATTCTTAAGTAATTTATTTTTTAACATTTTTGTATGTGAAAGTTGCAAGTGATCGTTACTGCTTGTACAATAGACATTCTCAATAATGAGCCCCTCAGTAATAACGGCCATCCATTGGTTTATGTTCTTTGTTTCTCATTTGCAGCCCGGGTCGGACATCGTCATGTGAACAATGATTGAGGAACAAGATGTTTTCGAGTGATAAAAATGTTTATTATTCATATTAACGTATACAGTCTATAAGTGCAATATAGCAAAGAGATGCTAAAAACAACACTTCTTCCCTTAGCAAAAGTTCTTTTTTATTTCAGACACCGTTTAAACGCATTAACATTAACAAAGACGTCGTTGGGGCGACAGTTGCTCGTGAAAGTCCAGTTTTGGTGAAAAGATCGGTGAACTACAGAGTCGCTCGTTTCTGCACGAAACCATCCCATTTTCTGAAGCTTCAAATTTGCTTATGTTAAACTGGAATGAAATTATTTCATTAGTAAACATTTTTTGCTACATACAGTATAACATTATATATACAATACTCAAAAGCTATAAATATCTTGTAAATTATATCCTTATAAACAGTGAGTAGTGATGTCATTTCTGTCACATGACTCAATGAAACTTGTATATTATAATAAATAAAGTACCCCCAGTTATAAAATATGAGGATATTAGAAGTCACCTCGGAGTTCCATGACCTGTATAACTCGGCCTTCAGCCTCGTACTTTTATATGGTCATGAAACTCCAAGGTAACTTCTAATAGCCTTATAATTTACAGGAGGGGGTACTTTATTCACTATATATATATATCCATTGCAAATAGTCTATTTATATATTGAAAGTTATTGTGAACTGGAGGATATACATTTCCACTGAACACATCCCTGATATATGGCTCTAATCCTGCCCAAGACACACACTCGACAGTGAGTAATCCTGCAGAAAATCAAAATCTCGTTGAGGCACCACATGGTAGAGTCCTGCGTGGGTCCATTTTTTTGGGGCCCGTACTGGCAACCTGCAACCCGGACCCGCATTCTTACCCGCTTGGACCTTATCTGCAACCCGGACCCACTGACCATCAAGAATCAAGTGCTGTCTTTGTAAACCCGAAGTGACGTCATCAGAAGTGACCCGAAAAAAGGAGTAAATATCGCTATTGAGAAGACCCGCGGCCCAACCCGCGTCTATACCCGCACCCAGAACTTCTATCCACAACAAACAGGGTACCGCAGGTTTTTGCAGGTAACTCTGGCTGGCTCTTTAGATCAATCACACTTAAACTTAAAGGGGTGGTTCACCTTTAAAGAAGAACTAAACCCCCTTTCTAATAAAAACCCCTACCCTCCATAGTCCCCCCTCCCCCCACACAGGAGTTAACACAAGTAAATACCCCTAAGCCGGTAAT
Organism: Xenopus laevis; assembly: GCF_017654675.1. Classification (NCBI taxonomy): domain Eukaryota; kingdom Metazoa; phylum Chordata; class Amphibia; order Anura; family Pipidae; genus Xenopus; species Xenopus laevis. Next base: position 3,878,679 of record NC_054388.1, on the reverse strand, counting down.
TACCCCGTGTTGCAGAGTCAGCGCAGCGGAGCTCACAGGGGCCATCTTCAGCCACTTCAGGAATCTTCGATAATTTTCGTAAATTTCTGTGCATGCGCAGTTGTTGCAAACCGGGAAAATGCTTCAACTGCGCATGCGCCAATATGGAGCTTCCTTCCTGAGATTACCGAAGCGGCTAAAGATGGCTCCCGTGAGCTCCGCTGCGCTGACTCTGCAACAAGGGGCTATGGGGTATTTAACTCCTGTGTGGGCGGGAGCAGGGATTAAGGAGGGTTTTTATTAGAAAGTGGGTTTAGTTCTCCTTTAAGTTAACTTTTAGTATGTTATAGAATGGCCAATTCTAAGCATATACTTCAATTGGTCTTCATTATTTATTTTTTTTATAGTTTTTCAATTATTTGCCATATTCTTCTAACTCTTTGCAGTTTTCAAATGGGGGTCACTGACCCCATCGAAAAAGAAATGCTCTGCAAGGCTGCAAATTTATTGTTATTGCTACTTTTTAGGGATGCACCCAAAAATCCTCGATTTTGGATTCGCCCGAAGTCCTGAATCTTTTGGAATACCGAACCGAATCCTAATTTGCATATGCAAATTAGGGATGGGGAAAAAATGACTTCCTTGTTGTGTGACAAAAAGTTACACGATTTCCCTCCTCACCCCTAATTGGCACATTCAAATTAGGATTTGGGCCGGGCAGCAGGATTCGGTCAAATCTGAATCCGGCCGAATCGTGGATTCGGTGCATCGCTATTACTTTTTATTCGGGCCTCTCCTATTCATATCCCAGTCTCTTATTCAAATTAATCCATGGTTGCTAGGGGAATTTAGACACTAGAAACCAGACTGCCAAAACCGTGAGCTGCTGAATAAAAAGCTAAATAACTCAAAAACCACAAATAATAGAAAATGAAAACCAATTGCAAATTGTCTCAGAATATCCCTCTCTACATCATACTGACAGTTAATTTAAAGGTGAACAACCCCTTTAAACTGACGCTCTCTCCTAATCTTTGGCAGTTCTAGAAATAAAGGGATGCTCCCTCTACCCATAAGTTTAAGTCAAATGACAAACTACAGTGCGGTAACATCTTTGTGTTACTGGGAAAACAATAAAATATGCAGGTTCTTAAATGTAATTTAAACTTAATTTGCTACAATTTCTAAAGGCATGAAGGGCAAATGAGGTCTTTAACTCGCTGATAAAAAGGGCTATTTATCAGATACAGGGTCATTGTAGGAAATAACTAATATTGGTCAATAATAGGCAGATGTATTGGATTCTACAGATCCGTTGGAACACTGAGCCCATATACAGGCTGTTGTTTCTCCTAATCAACGTAACTGAATGTGTCTCAGTGGGACCTGGATTTTACTATTGAGTGTTGTTCTTAGATCTACCAGGCAGCTGTTATCTTGTGTTAGGGAGCTGCTATCTGGTTACCTTCCCATTGTTCTGTTGTTTGGCTGCTGGGGGGGAAAGTGATATCACTCCAACGTGCAGGACAGCAGTAAAGAGTGACTGAAGTTTATCAGAGCACAAGTCACATGACTGGGGGCACCTGGGAAAGTCTAGCCCCATGCCAGATTTTAAAATTAAGACATAAAAAAAATCAATTTGCTCAGTTTGCAGAATTCTGCTGGAGCAGCACTATTAACTGAAAAAAAACATGACAGTATCCCTTTTATACGAAATTAAAATCCCTTACCTGTCAATGAGGGAGTCCCTCATGCTGGTGGCAATAGTACTAGGATGTGCGTCGCTCAGTTTAAATACACTTTCTATAACGGACAGTTCTGTACTGGTGGTATCCAAGCCGCAGAAAGCGCACCAGTCGTTCACGACCATTCCTGCTGCGATCACTTCGCTGCCGCGGTTTACTGTTCCCGTCTGCAAAGCCATACAGCCGTGTCATGCATCTTATTTAATGCACTATTATCTAGTCAGTCTCATACTTGCAAAAATAGTTATGCAGAGAGCCGCATGGGTAAGAACTCATGGATAAAAGAAGAAACGGTTGATTCATTTACTGAAAAATTTGTGCGGGGTCTCACCTTCCCCACTTGTGCTGCCTGTGCTCTCGGGCACAGAAAATAAGTACGAGTTTTGAATAGAAGAATAGACTGTGAGACTAAATTATTTTATTTCCTATAGACTTGTCTTTCCACTTTTAATTTTAATGATGAGCCTAATGTATGAACATTTCATAGACCTACAGGAATGGGATCCATTATCCAGCTCCGAATTAGGGAATAGCTGTCTCGCATAGACTCCATTTTATCCAAATTTTAGAAAATTATTTCCTTTTTCTGTGTAATAATATAAAAGTGTCGCTTGTACTTGATCCCAACTAAGATATAATTAATCCTTATTGGAAGCAGAACCAGCCCATTGGGTTTATTTAATGATTTTCTAGTAGACTTACGGTATGAAGATCCATATTATGGAAGGATCCATTATCCAGAAAACCCCAGGTTCTGAGCATTCTGGATAACAGGTCCTATGCTTGTACCTTGTACTTGATCCCAACTAAGATATAATTAATCCCTATTGGAAGCAAAACCAGCCTATTGGCTTTATTTAATGTTTACATCATTTTCTAGTAGACTTAAGGTATGAAGATCCATATTACAGAAGGATCCATTATCCAGAAAACCCCAGGTCCCGAGCATTCTGGTTAAAAGGTCATATGCTTGTACCTTGTACTTAATCCCAACTAAAATATAATTAATCCTTATTGGAAGCAAAACCAGCCTATTGGCTTTATTTCATGTTTATATGATTTTCTAGTAGATTTAAGGTATGAAGATCCAAATTAGGGAAAGATCCATTATCCGGAAAACCCCAGGTTCCGAGCATTCTGGATAACAGGTCCTATGCTTGTACCTTGTACTTGATCCCAACTACGATATAATTAATCCTTATTGGAAGCAAAACCAGCCTATTGGGTTTATTTCATGTTTACATCATTTTCTAGTAGACTTAAGGTATGAAGATCCATATTACAGAAGGATCCATTATCCAGAAAACCCCAGGTCCCGAGCATTCTGGTTAAAAGGTCATATGCTTGTACCTTGTACTTAATCCCAACTAAAATATAATTAATCCTTATTGGAAGCAAAACCAGCCTATTGGCTTTATTTCATGTTTATATGATTTTCTAGTAGACTTAAGGGATGAAGATCCAAATTACGAAAAGATCTGTTATCCAGAAAACACCAGGGCCCGAGCATTCTGGTTAAAAGGTCATATGCTTGTACCTTGTACTTAATCCCAACTAAAATATAATTAATCCTTATTGGAAGCAAAACCAGCCTATTGGCTTTATTTCATGTTTATATGATTTTCTAGTAGACTTAAGGGATGAAGATCCAAATTAGGGAAAGATCCATTATCCGGAAAACCCCAGCTTCCGAGCATTCTGGATAACAGGTCCCATACCTGTACAAACAAAAATATCTGTAAAATGTAGACACACCAAAACCATGGCTTACCACAAGAGGGACCTGAAGCAGAGAAGACAGTTCATCTTGATCCTCAATAGATGTTTTGGGATGTAGCAGGCCTCCTTGGTTACTAAAGGCACAATAACTGCCTACGAGCACTTGTTCGGCTATGGTCTGTCTAAATACCTCAACTTTAAGGACGTCTGCCAAGATCTCCTCAGTCTCCTGTAAAAGAATATAGTTAAATTATCATTTCTAGATCACTAAAAAAAAAACTATACAATTTCAACCATGAGGCTAAACACCAATCAAAGAATAAACATTCAATTGTAAATCCAAAAACGTTAGGGATGGACCGGATATGAGATTCGGCCTTTTTCAGCAGGATTCGGCCGAATCCTTGTGCCTGGCTGAACCAAATCCAGGTATGGGATTCGTTCTGAATTACAGAAAGTCCATCTCCCATAGACTCCATTTTATCCAAACAATCCAAATTTTTAAAACTGATTTCCTTTCTCTGTGGAATAATATAGTGAATAAAGTACCCCCTCTTGTAAAATATAAGGATATTCTAAGTTACCGAGGAGTTTCATGACCATATAAAAACACGAGGCCGAAGGTCGAGTGTTTTTATACAGGTCATGAAACTCTGAGGTAACGTCTAATATCCTTATATTTTACAACAGGGGGTACTTTATTTATTATAATACACAAAAGCCATGAATATCTTGTAAATTATATCCTTATAAACGGTGAGTTCTGATGTCATCAGTTATAAACGGTGAGTTCTGATGTCATTTCAGTCACATGACTAATTGAAATTTGTGTATTATAATAAATAAAGTACCCCAGTTGCAAAATATGAGGATATTAGAAGTTACCTCGGAGTTCCATGACCTGTATAAAAACACTCGACCTTCGGCCTCGTACTTTTATATGGTCATGAAACTCCTCGGTAACTTATAATATCCTTATATTTTACAAGAGGGGCTACTTTATTCACTATATAATACACGTTTCAATGAGTCGTGTGACAGAAATGACATCAGAACTCACCGTTTATAACTGATGACATCAGAACTTGCCGTTTATAAGGATATAATTTACAGGATATTCATGGCTTTTGTGCATTATAAAACAATACCTTGTACTTGATACAAACTAAGATATAATTAATCCTTATTAAGAACAGAACCAGCCCATTGGGCTTATTTAATGCATTCATGATTTTCTAGTAGACGTATGAAGATCCAAATTACAGAAAGATCCGTTCTCCGGATAGTTCCAGGTCCCAAGCATACTGGATAACAGGCCTGTACTAATTTGAACATAAAATTAGGGGTGGGAAGGGAAATCAAGTGACATTAACACTTTTTCCGCTCGTATATGCAAATTAGGATTCGGTATTCGGCCGAATCTTTCACAAAGGATTCGGCTGAATCCTAAATAGTGGATTTGGCGCATCCCTAAAAAAACGTATCCTCTGCTAAAACACTACTGTAGATTTTAATGTTCATGCCCAGTTCATTGATCATAAAAGAATCCACCTTGAGCCTAGTAAATAACACATTAAAAGAAACAAAAAAAAACGAATTCCACTTTGGCTGCTGGGTCGCCGACTGAATGATCCAGGGTTTGCCCCGACTACTCAAAAACCGTATCTAGTGGCTCGTTGGGCCACCACAAGCGTTGCCAATAATGTATAAGAGGAATAAGGAGGTGACTGTACCCTGTCAAGATCTGGATGCACAAGAGCCACGTAGTCATTACATGCGATAACGTTGCCCAGGGCGGAGAGACGCTCCTCTACTCTCTGAATTCGCACGGAGTCGGGCAAGCTGTTTCTCATGTGCTGAAGCTCTTGATCTGTTGTGTTGTTGGGAACCATGAGGCCATGTCGGTTGCCTGAAATCATAACGTACGTTTGTCAAGATAAAGGAATACGGACTTTTTATACGCACAAATGTATTTTACATCACAGACTCATTTTAAAAGGGGTTGTTTGCCTTTATTAAGGGGATACTGTCATGGGAAAACATGTTTTTTTCAAAACGCATCAGTTAATAGTGCTGCTCCAGCAGAATTCTGCACTGAAATCCGTTTCTCAAAAGAGCAAACAGATTTTGTTATATTTCATTTTGAAATCTGACACGGGGCTAAGACATATTGTCAATTCCCCAGCTGCCTCCAGTCATGTGACTTGTGCTCTGATAAACTTCAATCACTCTTTACTGCAAGTTGGAGTGATATCACCCCCCTCCCTTTCCCTTCCCCCAGCAGCCTAACAACAGAACAATGGGAAGGTAACCAGATAGCAGCTCCCTAACACAAGATAACAGCTGCCTGGAAGATCTAAGAACAGCACTTAATATTAAAAGCCATGTCCCACCGAGACTGATCCAGTTACATTAAGTAGGAGAAATAACAGCCTGCCAGAAAGTAATTCCATCCTAAAGTGCTGGCACAAGTCACATGACTGGGGGCAGCTGGGAAATTGACAATATGTCTAGCCCCATGTCAGATTTCAAAATGAAATATAAAAAAATCTGTTTGCTCTTTTGAGAAATGGATTTCAGTGCAGAATTCTGCTGGAGCAGCACTATTAACTTTCCATGACAGTATCCCTTTAAGTTAAATTTTAGTATATTATAGAATAGTTGATTCCTTATTTTTTTATATATAGTTTTTTTTAATTATTTGCCTTCTTCTTCTGACTCTTTTCAACTCTGACATGGGAGTCATTGATTGACCCCATCTAAAAAACAAATGTTCTGTAAGGCTACAAAGTTATAGTGTGTTACTATTTATTACTCGTCTTTCTTTTCAGGCCTCTCCTATTCATATTCCAGTCTCTTATTCGTATCAGTGCATGGTTGCTAGGGAAATTGGGACCATAGCAACCAGATGGCTGAAATTGCAAACTGGAGAGCTGCTGAATAAAAAGCTAAATAAGTAAAAGTAAAACACAAATAATAAAACATGAAAACCAATTGGAAATTGTCTTGGAATATCCCTCTCTATGTCATAATAAAAGTTAATTTAAGGGTGAACAACTCCTTTAAGTTTCTGATGCAATTTAGTGACAGCAGGACTTGTTATTATGGAAGACTGGGGGGGGGGGAGGCTTCATGTCTTCTGTAAGGGGCATAAAAGCAATCCCTTAGATCAAAAACCAATTCAAGAGGTAAAACAGGCCCTAAACTGAAGAGTTTACAATTTAATATGAGTGAAGAGCTTACAATCTAATATGAGAAAGGGTGTAAGGGGGCCCATTTACTTAGTTCGAGTGAAGGAATAGAATAAAAAAAAACTTCGAATTTCTAATGTTTTTTTGGCTACTTCGACCATCGACTACGACTTAGAATCGAACGATTCGAACTAAAAATCGTTCGACTATTCGATAGTCGAAGTACTGTCTCTTTAAAAAAAAAAATTGACCCCCTAGTTCGCCACCTAAAACCTACCGAAGTCAATGTTAGCCTATGGGGAAGGTCCCCATAGGCTTTGGAACAATTTTTAGGTCGAAGAAAAATTGTTAGATCAATGGATTAAAATCGATCAAATGAATTGCGTTAAATCATTCGACTTCGATATTCGAAGTCGAAGGATTTCCATTCGGCAGTCGAATATCAAGGGTTAATTAACCCTCGATATTTGACCATAAGTAACTTTGCCCCTAGGTGCGGGGATGGGCAAGATCAGAAGCCAGCAAGGTGAAGATAAGAAGCTTATGTATAGAATGTATTCTATCTAGATGTTGCTGGACTACAACTCCCAGCATACTCCAAAGTAATATGAAGGGATAAAGCATGCTGGGAGCTGCTATTTTAACAGGTAATGTGTTGGGATATTAACTTGAGGCTTAATCTTGCATCTATGCACCAAATCCACTTTTTTGGATTCGGCCGAAAACCCCCAAATCCTTTGTGAAAGATTCGGCCGAATACCGAACCGAATCTGGCCAAAAAAAAGGTTTTACTTCCTTGTTTTGTGACGAAAAGTCACACGATTTTAAGGATTTGGTTCAGGCCAGGCATCAGAATCCTGCTGAAAATGGCCGAATACCGAACTGAATCCTGGATTTGGTGCATCCCTACTTGCATCTGGAATGATAGTCAGCCATGTCAGCAGTGGAGGACTCGGAGTTAATCCCATTGCTCTGCTATATCATACCAACAGTTAATTTAAAGGTGAACAACTCCTTTAAATGGAATGGGCTAAAATCCCAAAGCCGGAAGAATGAGGCCGATATGAAACTATAAATATACAAGACAAATATAAGCAGCTACAGGTCTGGGACACTTCTTCAAACACCCAAAATCCAGAAAAAAAAAAAAATACTCACCAACGCACATCCTCCCAATTATTCTGCAGCCGGCGATAGAGGCATGTACCACCGGAATGGTCTCGGAGAGTTCTCCTTCAAACACACTGCAAAAAAAAAAGAAATAAATCCACATTGTATCTCAGTGTACAGACGTATAAAGAGGAAACGCATTGTCAGCAGGATCCCGACCTGTAGAAGTTCTCCGACCCCCCAATGGCCACAAGGCAGTAGGTGTTGGTCAGTTTGGCGAAGCAGCCGATCTCGTTGTTGTTTTCAAAAGACGCGCGGACGGCCATGTTGGCTTCTTAGAGGTCCCTGCACTGCAGGAGAGGGAAACGAAAGAGAAGAAATTAGCTTTTCTAACACGACAGCCCCCCTTTCCCATGAACAGAAACGACCTTTGATTATTATGCTGTAAACTGTCACTTTAGGGATATGGCATGTCGATTGTTAGATTTGGGAAGGGACAGTTTTACCTATTGTATCAGTTACTGGTTGTTTTTGTATGCTCATCTGTTTGTTTAATGTATGCACCCCTTTATGGAAGCACTGCACTATGGAACTGCTGACAGGCTGTTGTTTCTCCTACTCAATGTAACTGAATGTGTCTCAGTGCGACTTGGATTTTACTATTGAGTGTTGTTCTAGACATATTGGGGCTAGACATATTGTCAGTTTCCCAGCTGCCCCCAGTCGTGTGACTTGTGCCAGCACTTTAGGATGGAATTACTTTCTGGCAGGCTGTTATTTCTCCTACTTAATGTAACTGGATCAGTCTCGGTGGGACGTGGCTTTTAATATTAAGTGCTGTTCTTAGATCTACCAGGCAGCTGTTATCTTGTGTTAGGGAGCTGCTATCTGGTTACCTTCCCATTGTTCTGTTGTTAGGCTGCTGGGGGGAAAAGGGAGGGGGTGATATCAGTCCAAAATGAAGTACAGCAGTAAAGAGTGACTGAAGTTTATCAGAGCACAAGTCACATGACTGGGGGCAGCTGGGAAACTTACAATATGCCTAGCCCCGTGTCAGATTTCAAAATTAAATATAAAAAAAAATCAGTTTGCTCTTTTGAGAAATGGATTTCAGTGCAGAATTCTGCTGGAGCAGCACTATTAACTGATGGGTTTTGAAAAAAAACCAAAAAACATTTTTTCCCCATCCCTTTAAGGCTCATTTTGCGGTGAAACAATAGAAAGATGACAGATACAGGTATGGGTCCTATGTAGGGATGCACCAAATACACTATTTTGGATTCGGCTGAATCCCCAAAGATTTGGACGAAAAACAAACCGAATCTGAATCCTAATTTGCATATGCACTAGGGATGCACCGAATCCAGTATTCAGTTCGTGATTCGGCCTTTTTCAGCAGGATTCGGGCGAATCCTTATGCCTGGCCGAACCGAATCCCAATTTGCATATGCAAATTGTGGGAAGGGCGGGATTTCATGCAACTTTTTGTTACAAAACAAGGAAGCAAACCAATTTTTTCCCCACTTTTTCCTTTCCCGCCCCTAATTTGCATATGCAAATTAGGATTCGGCCGAATTCAAAATAGTGGATTCGGTGCATGCCAAATATGCACAACATTTTTTTTTACTTCCTTGTGTTGTGACAAAGAGTCACACGATTTCCCTCCCCGTTACTAATTTGCATATGCAAATTAGGATTTGGATTGAGTTCGGCCGGGCAGAAGGATTGGGCTGAATCCTGCGAAAAAAGGCAGAATTGCGAACCGAATCCTGGACTCAATGCATACCTGTTCCTATGGGAGCGTTCTGGATAACGGGTTTTCGGAGAAGGGATCCCATACCTGTATCTGTTACCGGAGTCGGACTGGGCCAGTGGGACACTGGGAAAAACCTGGACCTACTATTAGTGCGGCTCCCTCAACTCCCTTCCCGACTACCAGTTGCCACCGGGAGCAGGATAACAAGGAAGGCCCAGGGGCCGGAGGGTGGGATTCAGTGCGGGGGAGGGGACTGAGGTATCTTTGGGGACCCCAAAACAGCAGCCCCAGTGGGCCCCCCAGTCTGTTACTTGTTCTACTGCCCCTGATCAGACAGACACCCCCAGACTGACAGTTTGTGGCCCCACGGGGGGAGGGGCTTCTATAAATTGCCACTGACTATTACTATGGGCCTGTGACTACTTGGAACCCCAGGGCTGATGTGACTAAGTCCAGGTCTGACTGCAGAGCCAGAGCCACAGATAAGGCGCTTGGGAAGAGCAGGGGCTCAGTCCTTCCCTCATTCCTGCTCCCCATTAACTCAGTCTAATTCCAATAAGTCCCCGGAGAATTGAAGGCACTTGTGGCCCAGCCGAGTGTAAATCCTTCGTTTCCCCCAACGCGCTGCTCTGTCCCCTTTACCTTCCCTCTCCGATGTCTCCCCGGCTCCTCACTCAAGCGACACACGTGGTCTGACTGCCAACTGCACCAACGCGCTTCTCAGCAGTAGCAGCCGCCTGGGCCCCTGCTTCCGGGTTGCGAAAAGGATGACGGGAAACGACGGTGAGCGAGAGGTGGGGGAATACAAGAGCGCGTTCGCCATTTGCAAAGAGGGCAGATTGGTGTTCAGAATGTTTGGAGGCTGCTTTGAGCCTCTGCCTTCAATACAAACCTGCTGACCAGTGATAATGTTCAGTTTATACACAGTTTGAGCCCAGGGTCCTTATATATAAGTAACCAGCTCCCTCCCCCACTCCCCACAAACTAGGAACATAAATATTAAACCATTTTGGCCTCTCCCCCCCCCAGACCCCAGTCATTCCTCACATGGGAAAACCAAAACCAGCTCCACTGCTTTGTCTCCCACAAATCCCACTTCGTTTATGTCTCCAGTACAGGCCTCTGCCACCTTTTCTCCAAAACAATACCGGCCTTCCTATATTTCTCTGGTCTTTCCCTATTAATAACATTGGCAACAACAAGCAACATTGTTACTGGCCTAGTGGCAACCTACTCCAGAATAAGTAATCCCGCTCTCTCGGCGCTGAACTGCAAATCCACTCGGAACACGGACTACATACTTCTCTTCAAAATTTCAGCTTTAATATGTGCATTTCAATGTAACAATGTGAAAAGCGGTGAGTGTCTAGAACTTACGCGTTTCTTGCCGCACTCGGCACTTCGTCAGAGTCTTCGTCCTCTTAATCTTAGTGGCAACCTACTGCCTAACTGCTGTACCCCTATAATCCCTTTACTGGGACTACTGCCAACAGAGACACAAATGCTTTCATTCCCATTAATAACGTTGGTATCCGTTGTGGAAATTCAGAAACTGAAGATCACTTGAGGTAAATTATTTTATTTGACACGGGCTCTGAGGATTCCGAGCTCACAAAACGGTCAGGACCAGTGTCGGACTGGCCCACAGGGATACCAGGAAAACTCCCGCTGGGCCCAGGTGTCAGTGGGACTTTGTGCTTCTAACCATTTGGCCTATTTCGTGGTCATTCCCTATTTCTTAATGGGGAAACAATGGAAAAATGAAAGAATATAGTATTGTAGATATAAGAAGAAGATAATTAGATGTAAAAGACTAGGAGAATAAAGAAGTTGAGTGAGTAGAGGAGGAATAATAGTTTGGAAAGTGGACCAACAGTCTAAGGTTTTTCTGGTGGGCCTCTAGCATCCCAGTCTGACACTGGTCAGGATCTTCGAGTTTTTATAAACTTGAAGATAGGGAGTTAGTGGTGGGAGAGTATTGAGATATTGCCCGCAAAGCACAGAAAAACAAATAACTGCTCTTACAGCCAAACAGGTGCTCCCACCTTAAGGCCAGGGTACTAGTGACCAAGCCTAGCTTCAGAACAGAATCCAAGTTAGGGGGGCTCTAGGGTTGCCACCTTTTCTGGAAAAAAATATATATTTATATATATATATTTATCAGTTTTCCAATAACATTGGGGTCAACCAGCATTTTTACCAGCCAGGTGGCAACCCTAGAGGGCTCCTGGGTAGGGTTGCCACCTCAGCCCTTTATAACGGAACACATAAGGAGTACACAGCCTGTATGGCTAATTAGTAGAGATGCACCGAATCCACTATTTTGGATTTGGACGAACCCCCGAATCCTTTGCGAAAGATTCAGCCAAACACCCATCCGAATCCGAATTTGCATATGCAAATTAGGGGTGGGAAGGGGAAAACTGTTTTTACTTCCTTGTTCAGTGACAAAAAATCACGCAATTTTCCCCTGCCTCTAATTTGCACATGCAAATTAGGATTAGGTTCAGATGGGCAGAAGGATTCAGCCGAATCCCAATCCTGGATTCAGTGCATCCCTACTAATTAGCAATTTATTTAGATGCATGCTGCAGACTGAACTTATTTATGTGCAGTAGGGTTGCCGGTGGAGACCAGGCAGAGGGCGGAGCCGCGATGCAGAGGGGTGGGCAGCCGATCGCCATGTCAATCATAGGGATTCCTGCCTAGTTTTCCAAATTTGGAAACCGGGCAGGCATTTTTGACCCGGGCAGCACATCAAATTACCGAGGTGTCCGGGTCAAAACCAGACAGGTGGCAACTCTAATATGCAGCCATGCATCATGAATCTAAATGAATTGCTACTTAGCCATGCAGGCTGTGGATTCCACATGTGTTCCGTTTTAAAGGGGTGAGGTGGCAGCCCTACTCCCGGGAGAATACACATTCACAGAATTTTAGTATCAACAACATCTTTACTGACCAGGAGACAACCCAACAAACAACTGCCAGCTATGACAAAGTTCCCTATGACATGGCCAACATTTGTCTTCACACCTCCTGAATTGGAAAAGGTTAACTGAACCTCCCAAAAATGTTGTTTTCCAACATGCTAACATATTCCTCACAATTCACTATCACATCCACACACACCACAGTGTGCTCCAGGTCAGTAGGCACACTCTCACATGGTTTATCCAAACAGACTGGGTGGCAGCAACTGAGCTTGGTGTAATTATGGTTGCAAGGGTGCAAGTTCTGTGACGGGTTGAGGCTCTTTTCATAATTGCTAAACTCGCAATTCACCTTCATTAGCAAAATTGTAATAACACAAAAACCACAGAAATGTGTTCAGACTTTTATAACCTGCCAAATCTTGTAAAATGGACATGGTAATTAGGTGGTGTGGCCAATACATTTTCACTGCATGGAGTGCGGCAAATCTTTTTGTCCCTCTTTCTTTTTCCAAAATGTATGTTGGGAGGTATGTATCATGATATATTTTGATCAACCCAAACCTGATCCCTTTACTGGAATCCCAGGCCTCCTCGCTGCAGCCCTTTTACCTGGGCCCCAGACAGGAGTCCTGCTTGTTTCTTTTTAATGCCACAAACCCATCAGCCCTAGACTATCTCCAGGCCCAATGAGGTCCTCTGGTGATGACATTTTCTTTTCATCTGAACAAACCTAAAGTTCTATCAATAGGGGATGAAATAATTTGAGGCCTAGGCACCAGAAGACAACAGAGGCCAGTTGTTAAATTATTTACCTTCATCTTATTTTATAATGAAAACTAGAACATGGATTGGGTTTTAGATTTGGATTTTAGTACATAATGAGAAGGGTCCTCTTAATCTCCTATATTTGTAGGCAATGTTAGTATGTATGTTTGATGTGTGTAGCTTTCTATTGTTCAGCACTGCCAAATTGTATGTATATATTGTATGTAAAATATATTGCAATATATGGACAAACAATCCCTGTTTTGTTTAAAGGGTAAGGCATTTTTCAGTAGCAGTATGCACAAAATGTCTCTGTCTTAAATATATTGATAATGGGTTGAGTGCAGAGGACCTCTTGTATTTGTCTATATGTTGTATGTATATATTTACGGTATATAGTGTTTCTGCATCTTTTTTAATTTTTAAAAATGTAAGGTTCCACCGAGATTTGAACTCGGATCGCTGGATTCAGAGTCCAGAGTGCTAACCATTACACCATGGAACCTGTGCTTGCCCTTTAAGAGGATCACACTTCCACTGTCTATCTGGTTTTATCATCCAGGACAGTTATTTATAGATGTAACAGCACTGTACAAATATATCTACAACTACAAAATAATTTCCAAAAAAAGGCAAATTTGTGCCTATGTTGTTTCCTAAACAGCCATACTCAAATACACCACTAGAGGTCGTGCAAGGCATATATAGTATATACTGAGGCCATAAAGCACGTGCAAGGTAATTAGGAGTTTCCAAAAAGCTCATACACACAAATGCTTTAACTTAATTTCCTCATCTGCCCAGACTCGTGTGCTCCCATATGATTTATCCATATTTTTTAAATCAGGGCCTAATGCATTTTCTTGTTGCATAAGGGAATATATTTTATTTTGTCTCCTTCCTGGCGCATTTGATCGCTGCATGCAGGACCGTTGCACTTATATCGCATGCACTTATATCGCATGCACTTATATTGCATACAAGGTGGAGCTTATAGAGGATTTGCTGCTAATCTTACCCCAGGGAAGCAACCAGTCATGGAGACAACTGAATTCTACCCCTGCTCCCTAGGGGCCACTACACAAGACAGATGCAGTGAGTAGAGAACGATTTCCCCATATTTTACCCTTTAGAAAACTTCATACATTTGCAATAAAAATTGCCTTAACTTTACAGAACATATAGGCCTGTGTAACCCAAAAAACAAAGGTGATTATTGCGACGCAGCATCAGATAAAATTGTTGTAAACTTCGTTACAAGCCCTTGTGATTTGTCTCGCTCTGACATTGCATTACCAGATACAAACATGTTTTTATTTCATTTGTTTAATGAAATGAGTTAAACCGACCCAAAACCAGTCAGGCCAGTTCTGCTTTGCAAAACATAGAATCTGCAGTTCCTGAAGCTACAGTATATAAGCAACAAGTGCTTCTGGATATACCTCTAAGTCACTCACACTTAATACTGTGATGAGATGAACCTTTGATGTACAGATATGGCACCTGTTATCCAGAATGCTCAGACCTGGAGTTGTCTGGATAAGGGATCTTAATTGAATCTTTATTTGAGGCAAAACCATCCTATTGGGTTTATTTATGGTTGAAATGTTTTTTGTAGACTTTAAGGTATGGAGATCCAATTTATGAAAAGATTTCCATTATGGAAGGTGATAGATCTTAAAGGGCAACTGGAGTGCACCTTTGGTTGGGGATAATATATTTTGCCAACAGGTGCCCTTTAAAGGAGAACTAACCCCCCCCCCCCACCATAAGCCCCCCCAAGGATTCCCCGCAATCTACACAAAGATCCACAAGATGGTGATCAGGAGCTCCGCTGCACTTCTCTGCATTTAAGGGTGAGAATTTTTTAAAGGGGAGGAAGAGGGGAGGGGAGCTTATGGTAGGGGGGTTTAGTTCTCCTTTAAGAAAGGCTGATGGCTTTCGATAAGCTGTTGGCTGTAGTTTATGGTGGAAGGTTGGCTTGGTTTGGCTGGAACACAACTCAGGAGGCTGGTGAATTAATATATATCAAGGGATATTTCTTGAAAACGCCCAGTACAAACTCAACTCAATACTAGCTGGAAACCTTGGTACTGTGTATAATGTAACAATAGTAGAACCTAGCAGTGTTTGGTGGCTTTACCTTTTATTCAATCATTTGTTTCCTCAAATTTTTTATTTTCAGAATCTATGTACAGCTTTATTTAATGACTTCTGTTATCAAGCTTATATACGTTTTCACACACACACCATTGTATCTCAGTCACCTTGTGTGAACCCCAAAAATATTACAGAAAAATTCAGAGTTTAAAAAACGTCTCAACAAAGCAAGCTTTCCACACCTCCATGATATCCAGCACATGATTTTCAGGGTTCAAGTTCCATCATACTCCATTGCCTTTGGTTTTTTGGGAGAAAAAGAAGTCTTTCAGTTCAGTAGCAGCTGGAGGGTAACCACCCGAGCATGTGTTGGTCCTGCCTCCATTTAAAACTTTTCAGGCAAAAACTAAAAATGATTATGGAAACAGGTGATCACATACATTCTTGGGATTGTTGATCTCTCTTCGGAATGGTTTGTTATAACGCAACGCAATATCATTATGTACATGCATTTCTGCAGTCGGATGGATGTGTGGTTAGAAGTCTTAATTTGGCGTAGACTTGCACCCGTACTCCAAGCAGAATCAGACGAGGTGAAACTCGTTTATTTTTCAAATCGACTGAAGACTTTTTTTGTCATGTTATTGTATTGTGTGATGAGTTCCAGTTTACTGTGTCCAAGTGTCATTCGTTTGGAATTAATGGCCGGCATATCGTGTTTCCCATTTGTTAGGACTTCACCATCCTTTCTACCATCCATGCCGGCACCATTGGGAAGCTTATTTAGAGCTATATCACTTTTCATTCGGGGGGTCATCTTGTTTTCAGATTGCAAAGCCTTGCTCTGCAAGCCGCCAAACCTACCTATATATTGAGGAGTGGGCGGTAGTTGGTTTTTGTCGGTGAGAACAGGAGAAGACCTTGAGAGTGGAGACTTCTGCATAATCTGAAGGTTTTTCATGTCTGGTTCAGGATCTGATTGTCTACGTTCTACTAGGTTTTCCACCATCGGCTTACTTTGATCGTTTTCCTTTTTACTGATGTGATTGGAACCGATTACCCTCTCTTCGTGAATGATGGTGTTGGCCTGGTTCTTTGAAAAGGGAGGAGTCTTGACGCTTGATTGGCTGTCAGAGCTAGAGTCGCTGTTGGAAGGAGTCGAGTGCCCAAAAATGGGTAGAGGCGCGGGTGGGGTTTTTAAAGGGGTCCATCGGTTCCGCGTCACTCCTTGCATGAAAGACCTGTTCTCATTTTCAGCGTTATTAAAATAATCAACTTCCAGCGATTCTGCATAGAGACATCTAAATTCCCTGTCAAACTCTTCAACTATATTTCCTTTGAAGTAAGTCAACATGTTGCTGTGCACGTGACTCGAAAGCCAACAGAAACTGCAAAAGAGAAAGAAATAATTACGCATAAACTATATGTTATCCCTCACCACATTAGATATAGGGGTAAATTTATCAAAGAGTGAAGTTCCGCCACCAGAGTGAAATTCCGCAGCTCTCCATTCATTTCTATGGGATTTTGAAAGGAGTATTTATCAATGGGTGAAAGTGAAAGTTCACCCTTTGATAAATACGCCTATAAAAATCCCATAGAAATGAATGGAGAGTGGCGGAACTTCACTATTAACTTCACTCTTTGATAAATATACCCCATAGACTTTTACATATTTTTTTTTTTTTTTACATATTACAGACTTTATAACACTCAGGTTTGGACCAAAGGAGACGCTTCATGGTTGCGTTTAAATTCTTCAAATGTGCTTTTACCCAATGATTTTTTTTTTATCTCTTTAAATATTAAAATAAGATGGGATTAAGAGGCTAAGAAGACAAAAGTTAAGGTATTTTAAAAAGCTTTTTAAAATTCCTCATTGATCACTCATCACAAAAAAAGAAAGGTTACACGTGAAAGATTTTTATCTTTTTTTTTTCAGCCTTTTGTTTTACCTTTGCAATATTTCTGACCTTGTCTATACCAATCATTTATTGCATTTTACTCATATTCAGTTGGTAGTCTAGTGTGTTCTTTGTCAAATATCAAAATTTGCATTTGTGTTGCCGCATGTATGTGCAGCTGCTATCAATGTGCCCTGGATATAGAACGCTAAGGTGACTTCTATATTCGGCCAATGGCACAGCAGCTCTCGGCCGGCAGGAGCCCATGAGGGCCGGGACCCACTAGGTTTTTTGTTCAGTCCAACCCTGTATATGGTTGCGCCAGTCACAGAAAAAAAAAGGCAGAATCCTGACCGAATCCCGAACCGAATCCTGGATTCAGTGCATCCCTACTAGAAATGACAGATGATAATATCCCTTATCTGACCCACTGCTTACCTGTAAGATCCAGCAAACACATGTTCACAGTCCGTCATTAGAAACTTCTCCATGCACTGCCCACTAAACTTCTTTCCTGATTTAGTACAATACGTGTCCCCGGTGATCGTGCGGATCTTCATATTCTGAAATCGATAACCTATTCGTTAAATACTGGTTGGCAAGGTACAATATGCATTAATGATTTAAATTCGGGCACTTTTGATTGGGCGCTGCAGGGATCACATGACACAGGCTGGCAACGACAGGAGCTAAATACGTTTTAACACATAAAGAAGGGGAACTCTTCCCACATACTCTAGTGAGTGTGACTGCAAAGCACTGTTTTGTCTGATTCTAATGTGTTGATAGGCTGACACCTTAATCCAAAGACATGAGGGGGAATTATCTGCCTGACAGTTGGAACAGGGGCGCCGTGAGACAAAAAGGCCTTTGTGCCTGTAGCTAAATTATTCACAGAATAGGTGCGGCCCTTTTACTCCGCAGAGCAGGTTGCTCTTTTCAGCCCCGTACATAAAGCACTGAAATACCATCACCAGCATCTCCTTATTACACACAGCTATAAGATGTTTTTATATTGTGTAAATATTATGTAAAAAAAAAATATGCCGCTTATTTAGTAATTGCCAGAGAACATTTTCCCACCCATCCCAAGTGGCACAGTACTATGAAAACACACTGGACCTAATGCTCAGCCTCTTTCAATTGGAGGGGAGTTAGAACTGTCTGCTTTGTTTAGGGGGGGTCCAAAAAAGGTTGACTACCCAAGGACTGGTAGATTATGGCCAGCAGTTGCCCTGCCTAGAATGGATAGTTCTGCTATGCTGTATACAGAAGAGGAGCGAGATGGCAGTTGCATGTGGTTCTCAACATTGGCAGTACTACTGATGCTATCATAATAATGCAGTAAAGCTGGCCATGCAAGGGCCTACAAAAAGCTGACGACTCAACCACTCTAGAGTTGGCGACTTATTGGTTCAGGACTGCCTGCCTAATCAATAACTGTCAGGTTTAAAAATCCCACCATATTGGTGTGTTGATGTGGTGCTTGCTTGTGATGTTGTATGATCCAGTCATTGGCTCCTGGGCATAGAATAGGTTTATGGCAGTGATCCCCAACCAGTGGCTCGTGAGTTGTTGAACATGTTGCTCTCATCTCCTTGGATGTTGCTCCCAGTGGTCTCAAAGCAGGTGCTTATTTTTCAATTCTTGGTTTGAAGGCAAGCTTTATTTGCATAAAAACTGTAGGCTGTCAGTCTACACAGGGCCTACCAATAGCCAATTACAGCCCATATTTGGCATGCTTATGTTGCTCTCCAACTTTTGCACTTGAATTTGGCTCACGATTAATAAAGGTTGGGGACCCCTGGTTTATGGCATCATTCTGAGCAGACGTTTGAAGGTTCCCCTGCTTTCTACTCTTGTAAGGTCTATTACAAAATGTTTTTGTCTAATTATAGCCTCATTAATGTTAGATCACACTCCTTGTCCTTAAGGAATGTCCAGTTGGCTATCCTGGTAAGGGGGTTCTGAAACTTTAGAAGGTTATGGGTGGGCAAAGGATAGAGGTGCTGACAATGATAGGGTATTATACAGAGCAGAACCAACACATGGAAAACCACAGAGAAATAGCACAAAATCCCTTCAGTATATTTCCATAAGACAAACATAATAAATGAAGCAACACTGTCAGGCATATAACCATGCTTTATGACCTCAACGAAGCCAATTAATCACCCGTTAATGAGAGTTACAGATGCTGTAGAGTCACACCCTGCAACATATGACACCCCGTGCATCTCTAACTGAAAAGCTGCAAGGACTGGATTAGTGACGTTCTGTTCCCCAACAGTTGGTTGACGTCTTTATAGTTTCTATAGAATTGCTTAAGACTGGGATAAAAAAAAAAAGAAAAGTTTTGGTAGAGAGACTTGGTATGTGTATACTAAACAATGATACGCCTAGAGCCCTTTTCTATTCGTGGAGTGGACCTATTTTCAGGTGAAGCTGAGGGACATTGCTCTATGTTTTAGGTGGTTTCCTGCAAGATGTACGTCCAACATTTCTGGTAGAAAAGTGCCAATAGTGAGACAATAAGGGGGTTATTTATCAAAAAAACTAAACATTTTCCTTTTTTTTGTGAAAACTACTCCAACCAAATATGCACTGATTTTTTCTGCCTATTTATCAAGACATTTTCCCGAAAATTTCTTGCGTGGGAGAAAATTCTGTAAAATCGTGAAAAAAATCTGAATACTGTGACATTTTTGGGCTTGACGCCTAAATAAGACGACTTTTTCAGAACCTAATTGCAAATCAGGATATCTTTGGGGCATCTGCTATTGACTTCTACATGAACACACCGGTCTGAGTTAAATAATTTTTTATTCAGACTTTTAACACCATCTGGATAGGTTGAGGTTTTTTTATACAAGAGAAAATTGTGTTTTTCCCCTTACAATCAGAAAAAAACCCCTAAGTATGTGACTCATCTGACCTTAACTGATAACTATAAATAACAAAAGCCCTTGGTGGACACACGTCTAAAGCTTCTGTAGAAATCCTTTGAAGTGCTAATATGCCTCCTTGGATTGTTTTCCCAGCATATGGCGACTATTTGAGCAAACCTCTGGAATTGTATGGACAATGTCCATCCTCTATTTGTGTCAACGTGTGACTGAAAAGCTATGGTCACATTCAGTCTGTGTATTCACACACATTATTTCAGCACTGGTTTATAGGTCCCTAAAGAAAGAAACATTTTGTTCCCACCTATCAAAGGAGAACAAAACCACCCACCACCCATTTACACCCAGTCCACTCCCTGCACAGGCCTGTCTGCCCCTCCCACATGGTATCACCTGGCCACCTCAGTTTAGACCTGCCACCTTCCTCTGTAGCTCTTCAAGAAATACAGAGAAGTACAGCAGGGATGGTGGCCACCATATCTAACCATACTTCCAAGTGAGCTTCAATACCAAGGCTTCCATGTGAGCTTGCTTCTGGTTGCTCCTTTTTAAATTAGATATTAAAATAGATATTTTCTCTACTACCTACAGCTAAGAAACAACTTATGGCTGTAATGTCTAAGATCACTTGAACCATCCACCACCATCTGAGTATCACTCTGAGTATCAATCATGTATTATAAGGGATAATGTACCCCCTACTGTAAATGATAAGATTATTAGAAGTCACTGGGGGGTTCTGTGACCATATAAAGGCACAGGGCTGCAGGCTGAGTTATACAGGGAACACTGAGTATCACTCATGTATTATAAGGGATAATGTACCCCCTACTGTAAATGATAAGATTATTAGAAGTCACTGGGGGGTTCTGTGACCATATAAAGGCACAAGGCTGCAGGCTGAGTTATACAGGGAACTCTGAGTATCACTCATGTATTATAAGGGATAATGTACCCCCTACTGTAAATGATAAGGATATTAGAAGTCACTGAGGGGTTCTGTGACCATATAAAGGCACAAGGCTGCAGGCTGAGTTATACAGGGAACTCTGAGTATCACTCATGTATTATAAGGGATAATGTACCCCCTACTGTAAATGATAAGGATATTAGAAGTCACTGGGGGGTTCTGTGACCATATAAAGGCACAGGGATGTACAATTAAAGATAAGTAATGCCACAGCCATACAGGACTCCTTACTTCAAAGGAAGTTTTGTTGAATCCCAGCTTTTCATACATGTCGATAAAATGCTCCAGGTTCTTTTCATCGAGCAGGAGGTACACTGGCACTCGCCGTTTGCTCGCCGCTTCGATGAGGTCACATAAAATATCCACGTCGGTGAATAGATCCATGACTGCAGCAATGACCTGCAACAGAGAGGGAAAGAAAGAGGGACAGTATCTAAGTTTGGGTTTTCAGCATAGCTTGGACTAAGATGTCTTAATACCTTTGCCCAGTTGGGACATGGTGGATGCTCTAGTCCAGTGATCCCCAAACATTTTTTCATGTTAGTGTTGCTCCCCAACTCCTTTTACTTCTGAATGTTGCTCATGGGTTCTAATTGTTGGGGATCCCTGCTCTAGTCTATATCTATGTAGAGTAAATACTCTTAAGGGTGATGGCACATAGGGTGCTTTGCTGCACCAAATGCCCTTCTTTGGAACTGAATGGGAATGGGAAAAACATTTGGAACGCACAATCGCTCAATTGATTCCGATTCAGAGAAGGCATTTTAAGCATGTTTTTGTCCAAGGGGGGAGCAAGAAAGTGGTCCATGTGCCATCATCCTAGAGCAGACGTCTCAAGCCCTCCAGGATGTTTCTAAGGTCCCCAAACACTGGCACACTTTAACTCGGGATGGATCAAACTTTGTTTTGACACACACCATGGCTTGACTTGTTGCAGCAGGAAAAAGTTGATAATGATCAATTTCAATGTAGTGATATGGTGGCACATAGGGAGCCAAATGGTCTGCTGCCCCCATTGTCAGTCCCTCCCTACCTGTGAGCAAACTGAATGGGGCACCAAAATGCCTTCTTAAAACTGTTCTGGATGCAGGATGACTGCACAAGGGGAAGGTTGATCTGTGTTGCTTTGTTTGGGTGTATATAGTATATTATCTGTGCTGCTGCTGCATAATAATAATGATAATAATATGATGTGCATGGCGGTATTTATAGTACATATAATAACTGGATGCTGAAAGTAACGAATGCGCCAGTCAATGTTTATAAACACGTGCTGCGTTTGTGGTTCAGCCCATTCCTTTTCCTTGATGGTGATTCATTGTTGTGGGTTGAACCAGACATTTTATTTCAGAAATGCAGTTTCCATATCCCTCATATACAATATTTGCGTGGGGGTGTTTTATAGAGCACCTTTCCCCTCTGTCATTCTAACCGCACCTTTAGACCTCCAGCAAAGTCTTTTGTGCGAAAAGCTAAAAATATATTCCATGGAACCGAAACGCTGTTTCTTGTGCCCCGGGCATTACAGGAGACACCTTCTGGTTCTGGTGAAGTGAAATGTATCCGTGGGCAAAGAAACCGGATTAAATCAGGTAGCGCATCAGTGATTTCACTCTGATTCACTCACGCTATGGGAAGTGCCAGTGTTTTTACCATAAACAATGAGTGTTGGAATCACACTGCAAATAGATCAGGCTACAATTTCATCATGTTATTTGTGTCAGGCTGTTTCCGAGAAGTTATCAAATGACTTATATGAGGAAACGGTGGCTGGAATTTGTAACATATCATATTTGCCAAGTGGCATCTTAAGAGGGTCGCCAAATGCACAGTGACCATAGAGTAGAGCAGTGATCCCCAACCAGTGGGGGAGTAACATGTTGCTCACTAACCATTTGGATGTTGCTCCCAGTGGCCTCAAACCAGGTGATTATTTTTTAATTCCAGGCTTGGAGGCAAGTTTTGGTTGCATAAAAACCAGATGTCAGAGCCTCCTGTAGGATGGCCAACCACAGCACTTACTTGGCACCACCCAGAAACCATTGTTTACATCTAAATATGGCTCACGGTTAAAGGAGAAAGAAAATCATTTTATATTTGGGGGTGCCAAAGGTCAGGCATCCCTAAGTGATTGTATTTACTTACCTGACACTCGGGTTGGTGCTCCTCTCAGCAGAAAACAGCACTGGCCCTGGGTTCTAACAGCGAGCACCACAGATCCATCCTCTTTCTGCTTCGCTCTTTCCTGGGGCAGCACATGTGCAGTAGAACAAAATAGCAGCTTTTTCGTTAAAATGTAGCTTTTCGCTGTACTGCACATGCACAGCCGCGAGCTGAAAGAAGAAGCAGGAAGAGGATGGCTCCGTGGTGGTGACCGGAAGAACCCATGTGCCGGTGCAATTTCTGCTAATAGAAATTACTTTCCTTCACCTTTAAAAGAGGTTGCAGACCCCTGGAGTAGAACATCATTCAGAACAACCAAGAAAGCCCAGAAGAATAGAAGACATGGTGGTACTCTGATCTTCTTATTGACTCACCCCATTCATTTCCCCTAGTGTTAGAGGACCCCAACTAATTGCATTGAGCAAGTCAGACCAAGCCCTAGTTGTTCATTTAAGGATACACGTGAGGAGAGGGAAACATATTGGATTGCAGCCTAATTTCAAATATAAATGCATTGGGCTACACCCACCTTGCCTAATTGCATTATTTGCTCGGGTATGTTTTCTGCATTAACAGCCCAATTTCCCCATTTAATGACCAACTAACAAAGGTTCCAGCCAAGAAATAGTATCAAGAGGGCTCGTTTACACAGGCAAGCTCTGTATTCTTTGCAAGTTTTAGCACCATGTCCTTAACTACAGGAAGGAGAAGAAAGGAGGTCGGTCTCCTGTATCAAAACAAACAGCCGAGCAAAGAGAAATATCTCTGCCACGTGGTCAAAGGAATTCAGAAGGAACTGATGTTTAAAGAGCCATTGAGGTCTTGTATGTTGGTAAAGTTTGGGTCCTGATGGAAAACCTGTAAGTTAATATAGTATCCGGCATGAATATCGGAAAAACTTTGGCACTTTTTGGCAACAGGGCAGCTGGGATGGAGCTGTAGGTGGTACAGACGCCTGCATTATTGGAGCTTCGTGATGACCACATGTAGTACTGTTCAATATGGAAAAGAAGCCTCAATATCATACACGTAGTTGTAGTTACAAATAAATGGGTTTCAAAAGCAGAACGTCATGGAATCACCATTGTGTTGGAGGGGGGTGGAATTTTGGACAGGTCCATTTACCCTAAGACAGGTCCTGATTATATATAAGTTTGATAGGCCTCATATCACCAGCTTTAGCAAGCTTGTACCTCTCTTTTCCAGCTTTTGCTAAACATTGAACTCCGCGCATATTGTTTGGCTGAGCATGCTGGGACTTGATGTTCCACGCCCTGTCCTGATAGATTTTAAAAAATGCAGCTCAGTTTGCCTAAATGGGCTATTCCAAGTAAGCATTACAGGTATAGGATCTAACATCCGAAATCTTTCTGTAATTTGGATCGCCAATATGGATTTATGCAGCTTAGTTACCATCACGTATGGGAGATGACCTGTCTGTAATTTGGAACTTTCTGGATAACAAGTTTCCAGATAAAGACACCTATCCCTTTGCTACCTTTCTTGTTTCTTAGTTCATTGGCTGCTGTCTTTGTACGTCAACAGTTTTAAACATAAACCTATAAGCCAGTTCATTAGGGGCCTTTTGTGGTCTAAGCATGAGTTTGTTCTGCCCTTGGCCAAGACTAAGTGAAGAATTTCCATAGGATGATTTCCCCTTTTTCTGCAACTCAACAGACTAAGGAGCAGCCATGACAAAGCTGCAACTGTCATAAGGTTGGGACAGCTGGTTCCTCATTCATGTGTTTTCATCGGATGTTCCACATGACTCTGTGAATCCAATTCTCAAAAACACCATAAAAGTATTTTCATATGAATTTATTTCCTTGCAAAATCAACTATGACTTGTTCATGGTTCAAACCATGTGACAATCAAAGCCCATTGTTGGAAAAATCCCAGTATGTGAGCCATAAACAAAACGGTTGGATATCTAATCTAAGATTTAAACTTACTATTACATTTAGAAAAGTGCAACTGTAACAAGACATCCTATAGAAATGTCATCTCCAAGCTTGCTGTTTGGCTAAGCATGCTGGGACTTGCTATTCCACACCCATGTTTGTGTGTCAGTTCTATGACACATGGAATTTTAAAAAATGCAGTTCAGTTTGCCTAAATGTTTTCTTTCCATTCCTGCCCCTAATATTTCACTCTCCTCCCAGAATAACTATTAGTTTATTGATTAAGCAGTGACTATACAACAATAAAACGATCATAGTTGAGTGCCAGTTTATGCACCAGAGTCATAGAACTTGAGAACTGACCATCGTTTCTTGATCTGCTTTGGTCAAGCCAAGGCCAAGTGCAGAACTTCCACAAGGGAATTCCACCATGTCTGCACCTGAATAGACTGTAAGGAGGAGTCATGGCATTCTTCAACTGTCATACTGATTGGACAGTTGGCTCCTCGTTCATCTGTTTTCCATATGACTTAGCAGATATGATTCTAGAAGACACTGTAAAAATATCCATGGCTTAAACCATGTGATATGTCAAGTCAAGTCACAGAGAGTACATGAACCCCTAAACAGAGATATTTGAACCTAAAATTCTAGGACAACTTTAAATTTACTATATATATTATATGTGTGTGTGGAACCAGTACAACAGAACAACACAAATCTATATATAGCGTAAATATACAGTACACATATTTTATAGCTATAGAAGGTAGAATTATTGTCAAGAGTAGTTTGATAATAACCCCAATGACTTACTCTTTTTGCCATATTTATGTGCGACCTTATCAGTTCCTTGATCTCGTTGGACCTATGCTTCTGGAAGAAAACTTGAACTTCTGTTTTCTTGGCTTTAGTGGTCAACGGAATTTCGGGCCAGCCCAGTTCCAAGTCAGGTGCATCAAAGTCTGACATGAAAGGAAAATAGGTACCAGATGTCAGCTCAGATGGACAGTGGTCTTCTGATATGGTCCCATCAAGGTCCTTATCAGAAATGATAGAGTGATTGGATTTTTCGTTGGCAGCGACATTGTTGCAGATGAAGTCAATGTCCAAGCTGGACAGGAAAGGCAGTTCTTTTTCTTCCTGAAGGACATGCAGATAGGCTTTCTCCCCACGTTCCACCAAGGCATCAGTGGCAAGACGAGCTGTTTCATTGTAATTAAAGACAAGGGGGGAGCTTTGTCTCCAGGGATTTTTAAGCTCTTCCACTCTGTTCTTCAGCTGCCCAGCCATTCGTACCCCTCTTCTTGCCTCTGGATTTAACATAATTGCAAAATATATCCACAAACCTAGTGAGAGACTATTCTTATCAGGTGTTCTTCTTGGAGTTTCCACTGTCAGTTAAGAACCGGCAATTTAAATATCTTCCCGCACAGATCAGAATTCCTCACTGAAAGCTACGTAAGCGAATACATGCACATGATCTCAGTCAGTTTCTGTTGAACTTCCTAATGCTTTAGCGATTCTATTAGATCTGTGATAAAGCAGAAGAGTCAAGCCCTGCCCCCCACAGCAACCTGTTGGGTAGGTTTTCTCAACCTGTATCGGGGGAGGAGTTGTAAAGGCAACCTGTCTTAGCAGACTGGAAAGGTGTTTTTTTCTCTCCAGACAACACAACGTGCAAGGGTTTGCATTGAGAAACACTTGCTTAGTATCCTGCTTACAGTTATATTCTTGATGCAATAGGTTTACTAGAAGGACATTCTTATCAGTAACCACAATTGCGTCACCACCAAAGAACTTACCATCTGGCAGGTGTCAGGTATGGGGCACCCATAATGGGAACATTTGCCATGAGTTTTGTGCAGGCTGTGATGCTATGGATATCTTTGTGTTCATCCTAGTGACAGAAAATATAAATGTTCTAGAAACCCCGAGACCAAGACAATGGCTTGATTAGACATTCCAAATGGGACATATCATGGTAATAATGACTGCTGATTTATTGTAATTACATTTATTATTTACATTTCAGGAAATGCTGGATCACTTTTGCACCTGTTCATAACTATAGTTTCAAATGAAAGTATAGGGTCTGGCACTTTAGGACTCAAAGTAGTAGATGGGGGGGGGGTAACATTAATGGCAGTTTGAGCAACATCCAAGTGAATGCTTGTTTGCTCTTCTGTGTAAAGGTGGCCATAGACGTAACAATTACGATCTTCTTGGAAAAGATCTTTCCAAGAAATCTTTGTTTCAACACACACCTGTAGAGCTTAATGGTCAGATATACATATAGAAACAATAACCTGTATCTGACGATTCAGCACTAACAATGGCCGATGTTTGGGTTCCTTCATAGGCCCCTGATCAAAATTTTCCGTCCAGCCCGATCGACGAGTCAACCAATATCCAAGTCTTCTGCCAATATCGGTCGGCCCTTTTCCCACAATACACGCACTGAATATTGTATGAAATTTTTTGTACAACAATTATCTTTAGCATTTGACCTTATTATGAGTCTTTCAAAAAGTTTCTCCAGAAAGGAGGGATTAAATACGAAAAGCCTAAAAAAACCTTCTTTAGCTTGTTGAGCCATTAAATATCCATGATTAACTATGTTTTAAAACAACTGATCTCCAGCCTTGACCAGTAACTGACTGTGTACGGTGTGTAAGTTTAAAAGTGCCTTGACTTCAAGTCGTACAAGTCTTGACTTCAAGTAGAGAAGTTGCTGCCATGTTTGGAATACATTGGCGACATGGCTTCATACTGGCACTAGTTTGTAATTTTTATTTGAGTGTAGCTCCTGTCGTCCAAGGATCTCCAGTCTAAACTGTAACATATTTTTACAAATTCCAGTACGGTGATAAAATAGAGCATGATTATCAAGCTTCTTTTCCCTTGTGCCCTCAATTGTGCAGTAAGGACCTTACATTTGCTGAATGTTCCAATTATAAACTCATATCTCCTGTTCTCGGCAGACACGCAACCTATTTAGTTGATATGGGCCAGCAACATACATTAGCTGAGGATTTAGGTCAAGCTGAGTTTGCTGAAAGTATTTCAGTACTTGTTAGATACATGTCATCTCCTCACCATTACGGCCTAATGATCGACTGGAAAAGAATTGTTCTAGCCACAGCATGTCAAATATATGAGATTAACTAACTCATTTTTCAGCATCTACATTGTAGTTTAAGAGGTTTTAGGCCTTGTCATGAATAGAGCTAATTAAAAAAAGGGTGTCTGATGCTTTATTTTCAGGTTAATCAGTCTCATATGTCATCAAGCTTCTAGTGCTGTTCTGTTATCTAGTTAATTTGAGTTGAATAAATTCCATCCCCAACAAATGACACCCAGTGCACATACAGTATATACACATTGATACACTCACGTATCCAGTATAAAAATATATGTGACCATACCTATACTTAACTAACTGTGGCTCTTGAAATGACTATATAGCTTTGGATATTATTCTTCTCCAAGTCACCCAAGCCTTTCGTAAAGGTACCAATAGAATCTTCCATTAAAGCATCATGCCCACCACATGAAGAACCACCTTTGCTGCTTCAAATTATAGTTTGATCTTTTCTATATGAGTTTTTGAGACATGGTCACTTGGCTTCCACTGAAAGCTTTCCATTTAAGTTATATCTGTGATAAGAGTCAAGAAGACCCACATCATGAGAAAGAGCCGGATAAACCCAACCATTAGTGATGTGCAGGTTGAGAAAACCTTGACCCAACCCAGCACCCGGCTTTCCCCCTCTTGTTATAGACCAACCGATGGCGTCACAAAAGGGGCATGACAGGCACCGTCCTATAAAGCCTGAAGCTGGCAGTGTAAGGTCTCAGGCAGAAGAGCTCAACCTGGACCCACCCGCAACCCACAAAAGGTGCGCAGAGGTTGGCCAGAGCCTACCCGACCTGTGGGCATCGGGCAGGCCCGCACATCACTTTCAGCCATGATCTAATTCAGTTTCAGTTCAGTTTGTGAAAGTCTTTTCTGGAACTCCCCTATACAGAGTTTTATCAGGAAACAACATTTACCCGAGCACATTCATTCTTGAAGACCATAAAATGAGAGGCCTTGCTCATCATGAACAGATGCCTTTTCCCATGGTGTGCCTTTTGTTGTTAGCACTTTTATTGCTTCCAATGCTCAAACTGAAACTAATTCACCTGCCTCAGTTGCACATTTCCACACGTGTGTGTAGAAATAGTTTATAGAATCACAAAATGAGACTCTTTCAAGCACTGGGGGAAATCCCCATCATTGGGACAGGAAATCTCAAGTCTCCATATGTTGTGAAATAGCTACAGGACTTAGAGATCAAGGGCAATGTGATTAATCCCAATTAGAGTTGCCCGAGCCCTATTCAAACCCTTCCTTGACCTCAATCCCTTGCCTGAGAATTGTCCTATAAGCTTGAACACTGTAGCTTGTCCCTAGTTCCTGCTCTTGCTCCTATGCCACCTAGTCTTGTCCCTTGCTCCTATACTGCCCAGTCTTGTCCCTTTGCCAATTCCATCCTGCTTTTCCATGTTGTGCCAACCCATTCTGATCCTGACGGGTAACAATCACTAGTCCATGCCTTAAGGCCCCACCACCCATCTAATCTCTTACAGTATCATGCCCTGAGATCTATGAGTATGTGCACGTGAGTTTGTCATTATCTTACACAATAGAGGAAACAATATATTTTGTTTTGCATAAACATATCAAAGCTTTGAACTCTCGTACTTGTTTCATGGTACAGGTATGGGACCTGTTATCAAGAATGCTTAGGACCTGGGGCTTCCCGGATCACAGATCTTTCCATAATTTGGATTGCCTTAAATCTATTAGAAAATCATTAAACATTAAATAAAGCCAATAGTCTGGTTTTGCTTCCTATAAGGATTCATTATATCTTAGTTGGGATCAAGTACAAGTGACTGTTTTATTATTACACAGAAAAAGAAGATCATTTTTAAAAATGTGGATTTTTTGGATAAAATAGAGCCAATGGGAGACGACCTTTCCATAATTCGGGATAACGGGTTTCCGGATAACGGATCCTATGTATTTTGTCACAGTTTGCCACAATTCTGATGTTTTGAGTGCACTCAGTTAGGTCAACATTCCACCGTAATCAATGATTCTGAATGAGGTAGATGCAGGAACTAGGAACTGCAATGGGTCTAAATTGTAAAGGCCTATAGCCCTTGCAACGACCCACTCTCTAAATGGACCACCCTGCCAAATTGTTCCAAGCTTGTACGGCCTTCTTGCATACTGCCATGACAACAGGACAAGTGCAACCAGTTGCCGAACAAACTCAGCAGTCTGCCTTTCTTCCAGCGCATTTTCTAAATCAACTGCTCATTGTCTTTTGTCTTGGAGGGATAAAAGCTCAGCTAATGCTCGCTCAACTAGAATTTCTTCCAACTCTCACTCCTTATCTTCATTTGTGTTACATTAAAATATGGAGAGAAACTCAACTCAAGTGGCAACAGTAATTGAACGATGAACATAACTCTCCACTCCCACGCAGTTTCGGATCATGTGTGGACCGCCATTTTTGTCCGGCAGAGATTGGTCGTTTGGTTTGATGATTCATACGATCGGATCTTTGCGTCTATGACCAGCTTTAGCATTGGGGTGCGCCCTACACCCTGACATAACTGTGCTGCCTTGTCGGATATTCATGTGCTCTGCTAATCTCACCCAAGTGAAGGCACTTCCACAAAACACACCTGCCTAACAAAGCCGTTACTCTTCATTGACAGAGAACAAAGACCAAGTTCTGGTTATGGCGTGTGAGAATGGCGGGATATTTTTACTGACTTGATTGTTGGTTCTGTTTCCATTTTTTTTTTGGTGCCTTATATAACTTTGTTTTTCCAGCAATGTTGTGAGACAGGTTCACACTGGATGAATGATCAGCAAATAAGTAAGCCACTTTGCAACGTTGTCTTAAAGCAACACATACTGTATATTTTTTTTAACAAACGTGTGAAAGTGCCCAAGGAAATTTGGGTCACAGAAGATATAAGGATGGGATATTTGATCATTTTCAAAGAGATATACCTTGGGGGGAATGGTTATGTTGAGCATTCCAGAATGCTGCAGTTCCCTAAACCAACCATAATTCAGGTTAACCGAGGGGGATTCCAGTAGGGGGAACCCTACACCTCTTGAAAAAACAGAGATGGGCAGGATGGTCATGGGTATATAAATGATGACTCAATGAGCCTTCTTCATTAATATACCTGTGCATGGCCCGCCCATCTTTGATGTCACTTGAGGGGGTGGGGCATGTAAGACGTGAGTATATAAATAAGCCAACAGAAGGTAGCTGGCAGGGGTAGATTGTGGCATGGGAAGGTGGGGTAGTCCTCGGCTAGAGTTGGGCTCTCCAACCACCTGTGATCCAAAGAAGTCTTTCACATTTATAGGTATGGCATCTATTTTCCAGAGTGGAGTTTTCTGGATAAGCACCATGCACTTGTCTACTAAAAACACGACAAATAGAATTGTTTTTGCCATCAACATTGATTCATGCAGCTTAGTTATTATAAGCTACAACGTTCTGTCCTACTATTAATGAGCAAAAATCAATCATTTGGGAGCATGGGTTTCTGGACAATGGATCCCATGGCGTTTGGGAAGGAGGTTTAGAGATGTCAAAGGAGATCTAAGATATGGCTCCATCCTGACCTACAATATTGCTCTCCATTGTATCCAAGCTGAGCATAGATGAACACAATGAGATTCATCTTCTCTTTGTTGCATTTGAATGGTTCCTCCACCAACCAGATATATTTCTCACTCTGTGAAAGTGCATGTACTTATTGGGGGTTGACCTGCTTAAAACTAGGAAAAACCTGTTAGGCCTGCCATTTGCACAGACGGGGCAGAATTCATAACAAAAATAGCCAGAAGGTTACAACAAGTCTTATTGCACAATAGAACAAATTGCTTGAAATATTTCCTCCTATTACAACACGAGATGCCGGACTTGTCTACATAGAAATGTCTCAAGTGCCCGACATGGGCCTCCTGACCTGAGTGTGGATCAGGCCTGGATTACACACATTCACTTTCAGATATAAAAGAAAGAAATCATTATCATATGACTCTGTTGCCAGTGTATATTTATGTAGATATTCCAGAAAAGCCAAAGCAATGATGGAATCAGCAGCAGAACCCAGAGACCACGTGAGATTGTAGAAAACTCCCTTCTGCTTTATTTGTTGTAGTGGTAGATTTCAGGCACAAGAGGGAACCCTCTCTTCAATAACCAAATCTTGACCCAATGTGGGACATTCACTAAGATTCTTTATTGCGCCAGCGTCCACTTCGCCGCGCTTCGCCAGGCGTATTTTCGCCAGGGCTACGCAAATTCACTCAAATTCAGGGGGGAAGGAGGGTAGCCCCAAAAGACAATTTCGATCTTTTTCAGCCTATCACCCATAAAAAAGGAAAAAACGCCAGGGTTTTTTAGGACTTAGAAAATTTTTTAACTTTTTTTGAAGTAATCCCTATCTACTCTATTGCACTTCGCGTGGTCTGAGGTGGCGAAGGAAGTCTGACGTAAAAGGTAGTGTTCAGAATCATTCGCGCGTTAGTGAATTTGCGTAGTTACTGTACGTCCTTTGCGCAAATTCGCCAGGCGTAAGGGTGCGAAGTAACACTGGCGAATTTACGCTAGCGTTAGGCGCTTCGGCGTTTAGTGAATTTGCCCCATTGTCGGATGATTTAGCTAATTCCCAATGCCCCCCAGTTCTTTAGTATTTTTCAGACCTGCATTTGTCATTTTTTTTTATGCTTTTTATGATTTGTATTGAAAAATTGTTTTTAAAATTTGCCAAAGAAATGCTCTTTAGTTGAAGTACATTATGGGGTTTTCTGCAGTGGCATGAAACACACGGGAGAGGACCATATACTGTACATCTATTTATATCATATATCTGACACAAACTTAACTCCGAACTAATCTAATCCTTACATCCAGGTGAGATCAAAGAGGCCCAACGTAGGGGCAGATTTACTAAATTTACGCTATCCACTTTTCGCCAGAAATCCCATCCGCAGGGACATCGACAATTCACTAACAGGTGCAGGCGTCAATCCGCTAGTGAAAGAGACCATATATATAGTTCGTTTGCACTCTATCGCCATCCAACTTCACTCTGGCGAAGGTCGTTACTCCGGAAATTCAGTAAAGTGCGGATTTTACGCCAGATTCGACTTCGCCACCTCAGACAAGTCGAATTGCTAAAAAGCAGCTAGATCTTCCTCAATCTTCTGTCACTTACATCATATCCTGTCTGCCGGAAATACATTAAAGTTTAGAAAAACGCTGGCGACTTTTCCTTTTTTAAGCGGGATTGCCTGCAAAAGTCCTAACAAATTTTTTTTGGGTAACCGGTATCATTTCATAACATTTGGAACATTCATTTTACAGTGGGCTCATGTGTAGGGCATTATATAAATTCTCTTGTCTTTATTAAGGTTTCCTGGACTTTTGTAATTAAAAGTGGTAACATTTATAATGAAGACGTCCATACGACTTTAAATTACCCGCCGTATGCAAATTGACCTAAGATCACTAGCGAATCTTCACTAGGCACAAACGAACGCTAGCGCATCTTCGCTATGAAATGTTCGCACTGCCGAAGTAACGGTATCGAAAAGTCGCCAGCGTTCGTTGCCCAGGATACGGAAATACTGAAGAAGGCACCGATGAGCTCTGCTGCACTACTCTGCATGGAGAGGTCTGTGTGACTTTCTCTGATACTTTTCTTAATAGTGGACTATGCAGAGGAGAATGCAGGGTGAATGGGGGCTATTAGATGGGGACTCTCTTTAGGAGAGGGGTTAAGTTCTCCTTTAAAGCTTTAAGACAAGTGGTCATAATGTGTATGACAAGCAAAGGACCACTATAAGGGTCAGGGCACACGCTCAGATTCGGGGAGATTAGTTGCCCTGAGACAAATCTCTTCTTCGGGGTGACTAATCTCCTCTAACTGCCTCCCACCGGCTAGAATGTAAATCTCCGGCAGGATAGCACTCAGATCGCTTTGTTTTCCGAAGTCGCCCCGAAGTTGACTCACGAGGCAGTTCTGGGAGATTAGTCACCCCGAAGAAGAGGAGATTTGTTATCAGACGACTAATCTCTCATGAGCCCTGACCCTAACTCCACGTTTTCTTATCATCCCCCCACAGCTCTCCTGTTGCATTATAATCCCCTTACAAGATGTCAGAATGAAACCCTAAACTGGGACTTAAATTATACTTTTAATATAAAGAGATATAAAAAAAACGATGCCAGTAGGGATAATCTTCTGTATTAAAGAAAACGCTGGCACTTTAAAATTGGGATGGATACTGAGCTGGGATGGGGGTCTTATATTCAAGTAACCTTTTAATATTATTTTACCTTAAGTGACCTCCAGAAGATGGAGCGTCCAAAACTGATAACAAGTCATATCTTTGTATCATCCTCCGTCAAAGAGCTCCTTGTCACTTCCCATTAATATTCCTTGAAAAAAATCGAAAAACTTCCCTTTGCGCCAGCTTGAGAGCTGTTATTTTCCCCTGTGCCGACCGCAAAGAGCAATTTGCCCCCCGTTCCAACCTTAAATATAGATCCTGTTTTTACAAGGTTTAGCAGTTTTGCAACCGTGATGTGGTTTTGCCAGTTTGAATTCTTCCATATTTTTCCTTGACGTTGTCACCTTGGAGACAAACACAACGCAGGAAACATCTAAAAGGAAAGATTTGGAATACAAAATACAGCAACCACTTGTTTAAGCCCTGTAAATTTATTGTTGTATTCCTTAAAGCGACACTGGGAGAAAATAAATTACACATTTTTATATGAATTTTAACGAAGCCAAGGCCCTTGCACATTCATTTTTCCATATATTATAGGAATGGCAAGATCCACATCTCAAAGTTTATTTTGGTACCGGTATACTTCTCTCCCATTAAAAAGAAATTAATCAGCAAATTCCTCCACAGCTAAGCCCCCTTTATGTAAATAGAATCCAGCTGTAATTCATTACAAGGTGATATTGTCTCACGTAAGTGGTTTCTGTGGCCCTCACTTTGCAACAAAAGCATCTAAAGTCAACCGAGAAAGCTCTGTTTGCTTTGTAATGTTGTTATAGAAGTGGAATATACCTCACACTTATAAAGTTCCTTTATAGGACTCATTTTATACCAAGTTAAAGTGAGGAAGTTGGCCTTAAAAAACAGAAGGAACTAAATGGCTTTTTTTTTTTACTTCGCCGGGAAACGGACCCCGTCTCCGGCGAGAAAAGTTGGCAGCTGAGAAACGTTCTCAAGAATGAGGTTCTTTAGAATAACACGGGAGACGGAGAGGAGAGTTTTGTCGGCTTTGATAAGGTTAGGCCGCGGAGCTTGAAATTTGACAAAACGTATGGGATATATTCAATAATTTACTGGTTGGAAAGTCTAGAGGTGTGTAGGAAACTATGACGTTATTATTTAATAGAGGACTAAAGGCCAAAAAAGTATTAAGAAAGGAAA
The DNA here is from genome assembly GCF_017654675.1 of Xenopus laevis. Lineage (NCBI taxonomy): Eukaryota > Metazoa > Chordata > Amphibia > Anura > Pipidae > Xenopus > Xenopus laevis. The sequence continues at coordinate 3,842,984 of NC_054388.1, read as the reverse complement.
GCTACAACTTTAAACCTCATTTATGGGACGACATGCACAAAGCAGCCTGTTTTTTTGTAGAATGTTAGAATGGAGCACAAAGATCTTTGTCTTTGGGACACCAAGGCCTTCAAAAGTCCTCAACTGTCAGTACAATTGTTCACGTCATCCAACAACACTGCACAGAACATTGCCCCAGGAACGGGCTCAATAGAGTGCTCAACTTTTGTGCTGTTGCTCGTCAACCCGGGGCAAAGCTAAATGTTTTGGATTTCTGTACCAGCCTCTAAAGCTGGCCATAGACGCAAAGATCCGATCGTACGAATCAACGTACGATCGGACTTTCCCATCTCCCGACCCTCCACACCACTAACCATTCAGATCAAAGTCTTACCATTCTGATCAAATAAAGTAGTAAAAGAACAGATGAGCCGATGTTCTGCCCCTGACAGCAATCGTACGATAGTTATGTCCAACCAAAGCTAGTGACAGTCTCCCACTGAAAATCGTACGATCGGCAATACACGCAGAGATATTATCGGCAGCCGACAGAAATTTTCTAACCTCTCCGATCGACCAAACGACTGATCTCAGCCGGACGAAAAATGACGGGACTCTCCACACACGGTCCGAAAATCGTACGTATCCACGATTCGTACGATCAGATCGTTGCGTCTATGGCCAGCTTAAGGCACTGTGGCATAGCAAGAACTAAGAGGCCTGGTAGGAAATTATTTACAGCGAAGAATAAATAAATGGTGTAAAGTGTTAACAATAGGTTGCAGAAAGAACAACATCTAAGATCTAAAAAGTTGCTGATTTTTCAACAATAATTTGCCTTCCTATTTTGCAGACCTTCCACCTTGGAGAACAGAAGACAGTAGGGTAGAAGCTTAAACATTTTCAGATTTTTTTTCAACAATAATTTGTGTTTCTTTATTGCTAACCTTCGCAATTTTGGAGAGTAAACAAATGGGAAGATGTTGAGTCGTAGGCGGTGGAAAGACTAACATCGATCTAAGATCTAAACATTTTCAGATTTTTTTTAACAATATTTTGCCTTTTGATTTTGCAGACCTTCCACCTTGGAGAGTAGAAGACAGTAAGGTAGAAGCTTGAAAATGTTCAGATTTTTTTTCAACAATAATTAGTGTTTCTTTATTGCCAACCTTCACAATCTTGGAGAGTAAATAAATGGGAAGATGTTGAGTTGTAGGCTGCGGAAAGAATTAGAATTAATGCCTATGAATAAGTGCCTGTGGGTGCGAAACGCGTAAGGTGGAGCATCAATTGGTCTGTATGCCTACTTTTTAATATTTATGCTAAATAAAGAGTGATTTTTTAACTTTGAGAGTATTGACTGGGAATATATTTTTGGTCTTTTTGATTTGGGTGCCCTTTGGAGTTGGGGGCTATATCCCAGCATTTCTGGCCCTTTTTTTGACAGGCCCATATAGATTGCAGCAGTTGAATAAGAAGTGTATTGCAGAAAGAATAACATCGATCTAAGATCTAAAAAAAATTGCAGATTTTTTAACAATATTTTGCCTTTTGATTTGCATTTCTTCTACCTTCAAGAGTAGAAGACAGAAGAACAGACTTAAAAGATTATTCAACAATTTGTGTTTCTTTATTGCCAACCTTCACAATATTAGAGAGTAAATGTTAAGCTGTAGGCTTCGGAAAGAAAAACATCTATGTCATCGAATATCTAAAAATTTGCAGATTTTCCAACAATATTTTGCCTATTTTGCAGATCGTTAACCTAAGAAAGTAGAATACAGAAGGATAGAAAATGTTCTTGCACCAAAGATTATTTATCAATATATTGACCTAACATCTAAAAAGTTGCAGCTTTTTTTCCACCCTTCCTTCAGCGTTTCAGTTCAGTCTTATTATTAAGCAACATTTTAAGTTCGAGTCAGAAAATTTCCAAATGAAGAAAGTGATACGATGGCGTGGAATTACCGAATAAAAGCAACGAGTGCACTGACCAATGAAAGATAACGCTGGGACTCCGAAATCTGCCCAAGAAAACATTTTACAGGCAACTTTTGACTTCAGGATGTTAGCTTCTTCAGTGATTGTGTTTAATTTAAATTGCGCGTTGCCACAGTAATTACCATTATTACGCAAGCTGTTTCATGCAATAGTAATACTGGTATGCTGAGTACGGATGAACATGTTTATTGTTGCCGAGATTGGAAGGTCTCCAAGATCAGTTAAAAAAAGTGCTGACTGGTTTTTGGTGCACAACTGCATTTATACCTTGAACAAAATGAATTTGCTTCTTTTAAATATTTTTCTTCTAGGAGTTTGTTTAGATTTGTGCAATTTTAAAGGTTTTTTTATCTATTTGGAATAATCTCACATAAAAAAAAACTTGAATATTTGCCTATTAATTAAAAAATCTGAATATAAAAACCTTAATTGAGTAACATTGTGGAAAAATAACAGAATACCTAGATTTTGTAGTTTGCAAATTCAAAAAGCTTGAATTAAAAAACAAACCAATGACTTGACTACAAGAACTTGGCAGCTTTTAGATGCCGAATTTTTCAATTGGAGTTTATTTTTTTTGTGCCACTACTTCTGTTCCACTTTCTCTTGTAAAATGTGTACTGACGTACAGGAACCCTTAAAGGCAGCGGTGGCTTCAGGATTCCCACAGCAATCTTGGTAACTTTGGTGAAATGGCACGTGGAATTCTGTGCATCAATTTGCAGAGGCATGGACAAGATGTGCAGGTTCATTTTCATGTAATTACTAAATTCTGATATAATAAATGTTTGAACGTAGGAGAACAAATAAGCAGTTCAAGTAAAGGTCCAGGTGATGTTTGTTTGAAGAGTCCCAACCACTTTCTTCTGCATTGTCTATTCTATTATACCTGGGGTCCCCAACCCGTGAGCCACATTCAAATGTAAAAAACGTTGGGGAGCAACACAAGCATGAAAACAGTTCCAGGGCATGCCAAATTAGGGCGGTGGTTGGCTGTTTAGAAGCATCTATGTGGATTGACAGCCTACAGGAGGCTCGTTTTGGCAGTAAACATGGTTTTATGCAACAAAGACTTGTCTCCAAGCCAAGAATTCAAAAATAAGCACCTGCTTTGAGGCCACTGGGAGCAACATCTAAGAGGCTGGTGAGCAACATGTTGCTCGTGAGCCACTGGTTGGGAAACACTGCTATTATACAATTACAATGTAGATTTACTTTTACCCATCAACATTGCATAACCAGACTAGGTTAGAGAGAACTTTTCTTCACGACTAGGCCATGCATTGGGCCAAATAATACAAACTGGGACAGGCAAACTGGGTTCAAGCCAAAAGGGCAGATCTGCATGGACACATGGACTGTTTAACATGAATATATATTTATTTCAGCATTACAAACAATAATGCAATGAAAGTAAAACACTAGTTAGCATTAACAGGGAAGAGAATGCCTTTAATGTTTGTAATTATCATTATGACCCATGATAAAACTTAAGTTTCCTCAACCACTTTGTGCTCAAAAAGTAAAAGTTTTAAGAAAAGGCTAAGGGCCACAGTGTTAGAGTAGATAATATACAGGTAGAACATGATGGAGATGCTGCAAGTTAGTTTAGGAGAATCAATGCCCTAAAGAAAGTGCTGGAATATATATGCGGCAAATAGTTCTTTAAAAAGAGAGGAACTGCCTCTCTCCAAGGTGCGGTCTACAGAAGAACATCTTAAAGTCTGTTCACAGTTCCCATAGCTAAACGTTGCTCAACAGCAAGATGCCCCCTGACACTTTTATCAAGGAATTTTTGATCCTCAGCATTCTTCAGAACTGGTTTGAGAAGTGATAACCCCAATGTAAATCAAAGCCATTCAATGTGCAGCCATTGAGATGTCACTGACCTACAAATGCCAAGACTGTTGGATGGCCTTCGGTCTCCAGTGGATGCTGTTCTACATCAACAACATATATAAGGCTGCAGATTAGAGTTTGACTAAAAAAACAACCCCAACTGCAATGTCATACTTCTGTCATGGACATTTGGTGGCCAGCAAGATACCTCTAAGCCTGGGGACCGGGGGAAAGGCCCTCCCAAAACCAGCCTTCATCTTCCTCAGCAGCAAACTGAATACTAGTATTTTTTTTCCAAGATTCTAAAAAATTATACATAAAAGAGGGTGAAATATCCATAAAATGAGATTAAGGCTTCAAAATATTGCATGTTTAATGACTTTTGGCACGTGGGAGATACAGAAATAAAACGTTCTATTGTATGTACGAAATGGGGTCCTATCTATCAAAGAATGAATGCAATACACAAGACGAACTGTGATGAACCGTCTCTTCAGTTCTTAAAAACACATGTATATCTCCAATCCTTGATTAATCAAGTTCAGAAAAAGTAGAAACATACAAAAAAAAGGTTAACCTACACACAAGCTGACCCCCATATTTGTAGAACTGGTGCAACTGGTACCGACCAATCAGACACCTGTTTTCGTTATTCTAACTGCACTCAGCAGATCAAAGCAAATTACCGACTGCTGTACCTTCCTACCTGTGTGGAAGAACTAGAACAGGAAAATAAAAATAGACACCAAAGGATTCTATGACATTTTGTTATATTCCGACTAAAAAGACAGAAACAGAGATGTAGCTGTGAGTTTGGTATCGGTCAACTTGTTCAATCCAAGAAGGGCAAAGAATGGTTGTATTGCACAGTATAATTCAACTAATGGCGTAATAATGATTGCGTCAGCGCCATTTGCATGTACAGTAATTCCCTGAATATATCTATGTAAACTAATTCACTCCGAAAACTCTTTTCACATTCTGTATCATCTGACATAAACCAGGGTGGATGACCCACTCGCTTATCTTCTCTCGTGGCATCCAACGTTATGAAGTCCCCTGGGGCGATTTAAAGTCCTTCATCGTTATACGTCGGTGTTGACGGTTTCAGAATGCTCTGAGCATCTTTTTCCACCAGAGGGCGCCAGACCACTTCACCAGTCAACAGAAGGTCTTCTCCATCGAGAGTATCCAGGAACTGCACCTGAAATACAAAGCAGATTATTGCAATGGCTGGATTATTGGCCCGGGGTTTATGTTTAATAAGTCAGCCAGTTCAAATAATCAGTTATTCATCAAACAAATAATCAGACCCAGTTCTGGCCGGTGCGGAGTCAAATAGAGCAATACAGAGTTTCCAGGAATAGCGGAACCGATTATCGAGGGGAAGTTGCACGGCAGGTTAATGCACCGTGAATAGAGGCTGTATAACAGGAATTAAAGCAAGTACTTCTATGCAGGTAAAAGTTGTGGAGACAAGCATAAGCCTCATTATAACAACAAGCAAAATAATGAAATCCACATGAGACATTTAACCACTTGCCTACCATAGATCATAACATTTATGGTGCTAACTGTCAGGTACTGAACTGCCAGCATCTTTTCGATTCTACATTTTCCTTTGATTTACCCTTCCAGGCACCATGTTGCACTACAAATGTCTACAATTCCTAGCAGACAAAGGGTAAAAGGAACACAAATACCAATATTTGCAATTTTCCCAAATGATGGATGTGGCACCATCAACCGGCTTCTGAGGTTTTCAGCTGTCCGGTGGACCAGTCCATTCTGGCATAAAAAGAACAACCTTTACTTTCCTAAACTGAGTACACGGAAAATTGGCTGTGGAAAACCTTGCTGTGAGTAAAACACAGTCAAATACCCGTGTGAAGTTCCACTGGATATCATGGTCTGTTCTTCTTGAGTAAATTCCCACAATATGGGGCTTAATATGTAATTCAATGATGTTAAGAAGGTTGGGTGAGGACACTTACAAAGAGGTGTGGAATATCTACAAAAATCTAACTGAAGACAGTAGTTGCTGGTACAGATATACCAGAAGGACCAGCATAGAGAGCTTGCACCATCACCAACCCACTGTATGAGTTATCATCCAACTGGTTGTGCTCTATGTCTCTGTTTCAGCTATTTCCTTGAGCTCCTGAATTGAAGGACACCTGACAAGTTCTCTGCAGTGTGGCTACAAGTCGTCTTCTTTGGGGATACGAGATATGTCAATGTCTATCTGTGAAACTTTAAACACTTGGACACCAATACTAAATTCAAAGGTTCAGACCTACTATAATATAGCTTTTATTTTTATGCTTTTAATATATGTCCAATGCCTCTCAAAATGTCATCACCTGGATCGAAATAGAACAGCAATCTACAGCCACACATCTGCTTCACCTGCCATGGATAGACAAATTACATCGTAGGATAATACATAACTCTCATCCTCTACTTAACAGCACATTAACAGTATGGGATAGGGCCTACAAAAGTTCAAATATCACAGCTTGGCCTTCACCATTAACCCCAATTACAAACAACCCTGCATTCCCTGCTGCAATTCACTCCACTGAATTCAAGGAATGGCTTGTGGATGGACATCTACAGTTTTTCCATCTACTCGACAATGGGCGATTAGCTGATTTACCACTTCTCCGGACGGCTAGACCTACGGCAGTTTTACAGGATTACCAATATTGCCAGATACGACACTTCTACGGGTATTTAGGCGGATCTAATAAGTTGGGTAGGCCTCTCACCCCGTTTGAAAGGATTTGTAGTAGTGCAAAACCACCAAAACATATTATATCTGCCCTATACAATATGCTTGACAGTGATAACAAGAAAGATCAATTAACCTTTCTACTAGCCTGGGAACATGACTTGGATATAGAAATACCAGAAAACTCATACAAAGATCTGATTAGAAACATGATATATAGCTCACGATGTTGCAAGATACTGTACAGGAGCTTAATTATAAAATCTTGAGCAGATGGTATTACACTCCAGCCCGACTACACAAGATATATTCAGCTACAAGCAATATATGCTGGAGATGCAAAAGGGAAGTAGGAACGCTAATGCACACTTTTTGGAGCTGCCCTGACCTCTCAAGCTTTTGGTCAACAATCATACATGCTTGCTCCCAGATCCTAGGCAGAGATGTACCAGCCTCTCCGGCACGCACGCTGCTTTTCTGGGATGAGGAATCCAAGGAAGGGGTCCCGGACTTCGTACTGGAAAGACATTTACTTAATGCGGCCAAAATTCTTATCCCTAGGATGTGGAAATCCTCCACTCCTCCAACTACTAAAAATTGGATAGATAAAGTTAACGAAATTGCCAAGTTTGAGGAACTTTCTACAGTCTTCGGCAATCACTACTCAAAGTATAGGGACACTTGGCTCAGATGGTTCCTGTATAAAGATTCGTCTGAATACAAACAATTAGTAAGCCCATAACACACTCATTTAACTCCTGAAATAACAACATACATTTACAAGAGACCCCTCTCCTAGACTAGGCATTCCTAGTCCCTTCCCTTTTGACATGATTATCCATTCTTATATCTCTTGTATTGAATTGCTGTGCCTACATAGATTAGTACTTCAAACTATTTGCTGTGGATTTTTATGCTGATGTTCGTGGTTCAAGACTAATACAATGTATTGATGGCATGTACTGCTTTTACTGCACCCCCCCCCCCTTTTTCTTTTCTGTACCCCTGGATTTATTTTACAAATTTAATAAAAAATAATTTACAAAAAAAAAAATGTCATCACCAGGATCACATGGTACCTACCATGTGATGGAATTTAACAATTGCTTCTAACATATCCCTGAACCCTATAAAAAACTTCTGCACATCAGTTACTGGAACCTCAAAACATCTGCTGCAGATATGTCTAACCCTCACAAAACCTCTTGGACATCATGTCTGGAATGTCCCAACTCTTCTGAGATAAAGCAACACCCCTCAGCTCTACGTGAAACAAACCATGTTGCTGCTGTGGCCATTTTCACTATAATTTGGCTGAAGAACCAAGCCACAAGTTGACTTAAAGCGATCTTTCCCAATGAGGTGTTTTTGTGCAGAGTATCCTTTGTAAAATCCTGGAAATTACAGGAGGAAGAAGGGGGCTCTAAAATTATTTTTTAAAGTATATAATGCATGTTATTAAATTACACGATAGGTTTTTGTTGTTTATGAGGGATGTCCAACTTTCTGTTCTTGAGTTACCGCTTTTAGCACCTTCAGTTTTCCAGGGGTGTTAAGAGTTTCTTTTAGAGGGCTGTGGAGTAGGCATCCATGATTTACTAAGCTTTGCTTTATGGAGGGGGGGGTGCTATGCTGGGTCCATTCTCTATCACAAGCTCTGCTGCTTTCCATTCACCTTTGCTTTACCTGCCAAACATCACACTAGTGAGGATTTATATCAACAAACCCTGTCCCTGTTATATTTATTTTTTAGGAGATCTGAGCGCTTTCCTTTGGAAAACAGGGTGTAGATCAAGACATATGAAATCAAAATTTTAGTAGGTTTTGCTAATTTGTAGTCAACCTCACCAATCATTAGCATCAGACCTCAAACAGTGAGCCTACAGAGTTCTCCTGTCAAGTCACCACTTTCTACTATACTGACATAGCCCAATATTGTTCAGCTTTTTCCACTTTCATGGATTCGGTTTCCTGGATCTTGACACTCTATCCCAATGTCTGTTTAACTGTGTAGCAATGGTTGATGAGTACATATAACAACATACACTAATGTGCCATTCAATACATGGCGATATTTTGTTAATTGTAAACGTTAAAGCGGGGACCCTGTTCCACTAATATATAACTTCATATGATACACAGCCTTCAGGGCAGTTTGGCCGGACTACATTGACATCAGTTGCTGGTCTTACATAGATAGAATTGATGAAATCTTCATTTTATCAAATGTGTTTTATAAGTATCCCATAAAATTTGGATACAAACAGCCACACTACAGGTATAGTAGGGAGAGATGGTGTCTATAGTAACAGTGGATAATAGTCTCTGGGAAGGGAGTGTGACTGTGGGATAGCAGGTATAGTAGGGAGAGATGGTGTCTATAGTAACAGTGGATAATAGTCTCTGGGAAGGGAGTGTGACTGTGGGATAGCAGGTATAGTAGGAAGAGATGTGTCTATAGTAACAGTGGATAATAGTCTCTGGGAAGGGAATGTGACTGTGGGATAGCAGGTATAGTAGGGAGAGATGGTGTCTATAGTAACAGTGGGATAATAGTCTCTGGGAAGGGAGTGTGACTGTGGGATAGCAGGTATAGTAGGGAGAGATAGTGCCTATAGTAACAGTGGAGAATAGTTTCTGGGAAGGGATTGTGGCTGCTGGATAGAAGGTGTAGTAGGGAGAGATGGTGCCTATAGTAACAGTGGATAATAGTCTCTGGGAAGGGAGCGTGACTGTGGGATACCAGGTATAGTAGGGAGAGATGGTGTCTAGAGTAACAGTGAGATAATAGTCTCTGGGAAGGGAGTGTGACTGTGGGATACCAGGTATAGTAGGGAGAGATGGTGCCTATAGTAACAGTGGATAATAGTCTCTGGGAAGGGAGTGTGACTGTGGGATAGCAGGTATAGTAGGGAGAGATGGTGTCTATAGTAACAGTGGATAATAGTCTCTGGGAAGGGAGTGTGACTGTGGGATAGCAGGTATAGTAGGGAGAGATGGTGTCTATAGTAACAGTGGATAATAGTCTCTGGGAAGGGAGTGTGACTGTGGGATAGCAGGTATAGTAGGGAGAGATGGTGTCTATAGTAACAGTGGATAATAGTCTCTGGGAAGGGAGTGTGACTGTGGGATAGCAGGTATAGTAGGGAGAGATGGTGCCTATAGTAACAGTGGATAATAGTCTCTGGGAAGGGAGTGTGACTGTGGGATAGCAGGTATAGTAGGGAGAGATGGTGTCTATAGTAACAGTGGATAATAGTCTCTGGGAAGGGAGTGTGACTGTGGGATAGCAGGTATAGTAGGGAGAGATGGTGCCTATAGTAACAGTGGATAATAGTCTCTGGGAAGGGAGTGTGACTGTGGGATAGCAGGTATAGTAGGGAGAGATGGTGTCTATAGTAACAGTGGATAATAGTCTCTGGGAAGGGAGTGTGACTGTGGTATAGCAGGTATAGTAGGGAGAGATGGTGTCTATAGTAACAGTGGATAATAGTCTCTGGGAAGGGAGTGTGACTGTGGGATAGCAGGTATAGTAGGGAGAGATGGTGCCTATAGTAACAGTGGATAATAGTCTCTGGGAAGGGAGTGTGACTGTAGGATAGCAGGTATAGTAGGGAGAGATGGTGCCTATAGTAACAGTGGATAATAGTCTCTGGGAAGGGAGTGTGACTGTGGGATAGCAGGTATAGTAGGGAGAGATGGTGTCTATTGTAACAGTGGATAATAGTCTCTGGGAAGGGAGTGTGACTGTGGAATAGCAGGTATAGTAGGGAGAGATGGTGTCTATAGTAACAGTGGATAATAGTCTCTGGGAAGGGAGTGTGACTGTGGGATAGCAGGTATAGTAGGGAGAGATGTAACTTCAGAAGTTGATGTCTGGATATAGACAGAGTAACTTCAGGGGTGGTCTAATGTCTCCAGTTGTGAATCTTTGGAGGTATGATGTAGTTCATGGCAAATCATTCATCAGCCCTTGTAATGATGGGGCAGAGAACAAAGAAAAGCTATAGGTTATGATCTTCAAAGGACATTGGTTCTAAGGTCTTATTTTTGTTCTGACAATCAGTGCTTGTCCAAAAAAAGTGTAATTTAGCCACCAAGCAAACAGTTACATTGGAATGGACAACCAATGCAGCAAACAGGCTGATGAAATGAATGATTGTGCCTTCAAGGAGAGGTTTACAACGGTGGGTAAGGAATTATTTCCTGCTGCTCTCAAATTTCAGTTCCTGAAAAGACTAAACAGCAACATTGTCCTTTATGATAAAAAAATACCAAACATAGAATTGTAGGTAACTGTAGGTATCTGGTTCCTGAAGGAGCCAACCCCACCGATCAGAGCAACGAGCTTGGCACTGGGGCGACCATATTCACTTCCAGTTATGGGAACGGTGGCTTCCGTGGCACACGAGGGTTAATGTCTACTCCAGAACTCCTTTCAACCGGTTATATCTTCACAAAATATCTACCAGAATCCTTTTAAAGAGAATGTAGTCATTTGGGAAAGGGATTACGTAACACGCAGGTGTTTTGCACAGCTAAACCCAACCACAGACGAACTTAGAAGAAAAGAAAAAAATCACTTGAGATTAAACATTAAGACATTCTTGAGAAACTGAAAGATTATTAAGCATGTCGCAACGGTGTTTATTTCACTTTACGGGCTTCGGTACAGCCATAAGACGGATAACGGAGAGGACACCGCGCTGAAAACCTTCATGTTTGCTCTCCGAGCCGTAATGGAAAGTAGCATGCGATGATTTTCCTTGTCCCTGTATACCTGGCGTGTCCATATACAAGTAATAAAAGAGAATCAGGTTTGGACAGAACCATAATATGAAATGCCCCGAGTGGGTAATTATAGCACATGCCAGGTCTATGTGTAATGGGTCTGAGCCGAAGTACAGAACTCCAGACTCCCCTGCACAATGGTTTGCTCAGCAACCTGCTTCATATTAAACGTGGATACAAGAAAGGCTTTATAATGTATTTCATTATTTGCTACCAGAATTTCTTGCACGTTTTATCTGTTCCTTTAAGGTTTTTTTTTTACTCTTTGGGAATCTGGTTAAAGGGATACTGTCATGGGGAAAAATTTTTTTTTCAAAATGAATCAGTTAATAGTGCTGCTCCAGCAGAATTCTGCACTGAAATCCATTTCTCAAAAGAGCAAACAGATTTTTTTATATTCAATTTTGAAATCTGACATGGGGCTAGACATATTGTCAATTTCCCAGCTGCCCCAAGTCATGTGACTTGTGCTCTGATAACCTTCAGTCACTCTTTACTGCTGTACTGCAAGTTGGAGTGATATCACCCCCCTCCTCTTTCCCCCCCAGCAGCCAAACAACAGAGCAATGGGAAGGTAACCAGATAGCAGCTCCCTAACACAAGATGACAGCTGCCTGGTAGATCTAAGAACAGCACTCAATAGTAAAATCCAGGTCCCACTGAGACACATTCAGTTACATTGAGAAGGAAAAACAGCAGCCTGCCAGAAAGCAGTTCTCTCCTAAAGTGCAGGCACAAGTCACATGACTTCGGGGCAGCTGGGAAATTGACAATATGTCTAGCCCCATGTCAGATTTCAAAATTGAATATAAAAAAAATCTGTTTGCCCTTTTGAGAAATGGATTTCAGTGCAGAATTCTGCTGGAGTAGCACTATTAACTGATGCGTTTTGAAAAAAAACATGTTTTCCGATGACAGGATCCCTTTAAGAAGTAAATAAGGTTTGAATGTCTCTGCTACAGAGTTCAGAAGAGACAGCGATATATCCAGTCCTTTGAGATTCACACACTTAGCATGGGTTTCAGAAGTCATCTCTGTGCGTGACTCCTGCATAAAGAGCAACATGTCCGGGCAACTGCTGTTACTGATATTTCCCTTCTTGGTGGACCTCTCCTGTACCCATCAAAAACACAATATGGCCAAACATATGTCGATAGCCCTTCTAATTATTGGAATTGGCTATTTAAACCACACCACTGACATAGGTTCTAATACATCATACAATTATATTCTTATCTCCAGTTTGGAAATGCCCTTTCCTGTTTCACCATCAACAATGTTCTACCATCTAGTCCCCAAACCAGTAGCTCATGAGTAACATGTTGCTCCCCAACCCCTTGGATGTTGCTCCCAGTGGCCTCAAAGCAGGAGCTTATTTTTGAATTCCAGGCTTGGAGACAAGTTTTGGTTGTATAAAAACCAGGTGTACTGCCAAACAGAGTCTCAATGTAGGTTGACAATCCACACAGGGGCTGCTAAATGGCCAATCACAGCACTTATTTGGCAACCCAGGAACATTTTTAATGCTTGTGTTGCTCCCCAACTCCTTTTACTTCTGAATGTTGCACATGGGTTCTAAAGGTTGGGGATCCCTGATCTAGTGTAAAGCCTTCCGAGATGAGTAGAAGGTAAATGCTGGTTTAGCAGTAAAGAGAGGACCAAAGTTAAGTTGCTTTAAAAGAAGACAATCTAGTTTCAGTACACCCACACACAAGTTAGTCATGCCATTCCTCATGCCAGTGTGGAGCAAATTGTGCCTTAAACACCAAAGTACATAGACTATTCCTTGGTGTGTCCAACTAACCCTCCCTATGGCCTTTACTCCTACACTACTGTGTGTGTGTCGACTTGTATCTCATGCTTGACTTCCTGTCATATATATATGGGTTTTGCTGTTGTGTATTGTTTTAAATGTTTAAAATAATAGAACTTACCTTTAATAAAAAGAAGACCATCATTAATCCCCATCAAAGGAACCAAGTTCATATTACTACTAGATTAAATCTTAGAGATGGCTTCAAAAGGCAAGAAACTCTTAGGGGCCATTTACTTTACTCGAGTGAAGGAATAGAGGAAAAATAGTTCGAATTTCGAATGTTTTTTTTGGCTACTTCGACCATCGAATGGGCTACTTCGACCTTCGACCACAACCTTCGAATCGAACGATTCGAACTAAAAATCGTTTGACTATTCGACTATTGTATAGTCGAAGTACTGTCTCTTTAAAAAATTCTTCGACCCCCTAGTTATCCACCTAAAACCTACCGAGGCCAATATTAGCCTATGGGGAAGGTCCCTATAGGCTTCCTAACAATATCCTTCAATCGATGGATTAAAATCCTTCGAATCGTTCGATTCGAAGGATTTAATCATACGAACGAACGATTATTCCTTTGATCGTTCGATCGTAGGAATAGCGGTAAATCCTTCGACTTCGATATTCGAAGTCGAAAGATTTTATTTTGACGGTCGAATATCGAGGGTTAATTAACCCTCGATATTCGACCCTAGGTAAATGTGCCCCTAATTGTTAAGGGATTTATGGGATTGCTTGGGTGGTCTTTAGGTAGCACAGTGGGTTTTGGGTGGCCCTCTAGCTTGGATTATAGTTTATTCAGAGGTTGCCTTTGATATACAGTGTGGATTTTCATTAAGGACCTGGCATGGTCTCCTTTACTAACATCTAAGCTTCTAACATCAAGAGCTTATCTAATAATCACCTACCCACCCATTTATCTATGTGCCTTTCTTTGAAATATCAGACATGGTGGAAATAACTCATTTCATGGAGACAAAGGAAAACCCTTGTTACGAGCGAAATGCGCATCTTCATAGCTCAATAAAAAGCAATGAATACGCAAAGATCCATGAAAGCAGATCAGTGTTTTCCCTAAACCAGATGGTCACCCCCACAACAGCAGTCAGTAGGGATTAGAATAGTGTGTTTTCTATCTGCTTGAGGAGCCACACGAGGAAAGTGCAGTAACAAGCCCCAGCCATTCATCAGGAACCGTGCCAGTTACACTGGGCTTTTGGCCAGAACATTGCGAAGAGCATTAGTTCCCTGTTAATTAAAATTAATTCATCATTCCTCTCATTTAAAGAGTGTGGCTTCTCATGCACACATATGTGGAAAAGTTGGCCTGCAGTCAGTGCTATAGATTGTTGGGCATTGGATAAGTTCAGGAACCGTTACAGAAAACTGCCAAGCGCCAATGAGAAGGGCATTCAAGATACTTTGGGAGAGGACTTCATCAACATTCCAATGCAGTCCTCACCATGGGGTATTAAAACCTTCCTGATAGATATATACACAAAATTGGCAATATATATATTTGGTAGGCTGTCAGGGTGGGTCCCTATGCATGTATTTAAGCTTTCGACTTGGCCTGAAGAGTTAATGGCATTAAGATAGACCCCCCCAGCTCCTGTTTTGGCACTCATAGTTGGGCCAGCTTTATCATTTCTAAACCTCTGCTCTGGTGGGAGTCCGGTTGGAACAAATGTTTTGAGGGCACAGTCAACACAACGATGTTACAACCAGTGGGACCCTGAACTTTGTCACCACACCCAATTTAGTTTGTAGAATGTGTGAGTCTGGCATTGACACTGGAGAGTTTAGCACTGGCTGAATTTGTAGAGGAGCCATAATATTAAAAAACTAAATAAAAAAATGTTGAATTAACATGCGTCATTGAAATCTTAAGATTTGGCAATTTCTTTACCTGTTTCCGTACATATTCCACCAATAGTTCCAGCTTTCGGGGGTCATCACATTGTTTGTTTAAAAGGTTCCTCCACAGGGCAGCAGCCAGAATTCGGTCATCAGATATAATTCCCTAAAAAGAAAACACACAGTGCTCACCTTAAAAAATGTAAATAGGCTGTGGCCATATATATATAAGGAATAAAAATCCCTTTAAAGGAGAAGGAAAGGTTAAAACTAAGTAAGCCTTATCAGAAAGGTCCATCTAAATATACCAGTAAACCCCCAAAGTAATGTTGCTCTGAGTCCCCTGTCAAAAGAAACACCACATTTCTTTCCTTCTATTGTGTACACATGGGCTTCTGTATCAGACTTCCTGCCTTCAGCTTAAACCTCCAGGGCTTGGGCTTGAGCATGCTCCGTTTGCTCCTCTTCCCCCACCCCTCCCTTCTCTACTGTAATCTCAGCCCAGAGCAGGGAGAGACTCAGGCAGGAAGTGATGTCACACCACATTAATACTGCAGCTCCTAATCTAAACAAACAGAGAGTTTCTAGAGCTTTTTACTCAGGTATGGTAAAACATTCTACAGAATAAATATAGCATTCTAGTTTGCACTATTGCAGCTAATCTATTGGCAATAAAATGCCTCCGTAGCTTTCCTTCTCCTTTAAAAACCCTTTAAAGTGCAAACTCCTTAGTGTTAATAACATATGAAATGTTTGCTTTCATACCTTAACCAGTAAATGCTACTTGCTAATTGGTTGTTATGGGTTACAAGACCCCGGAGCTGCACCCTTTATCACATTGCTCTGTTAAGAGTATTAGTATAGAATACCTCATCATAGCCAAATATTGCAGCATAGAAAATCTCAGTCATAGATCTCATACTGTTCTTCAGGGTCACGGAATCAATCTGAAATGCAAAAAGACAAACATGGTCATTTTGGTGAACTAAACCTAATCGTATATAAAAAGCATTGTAAATAAATGCATATGATTACCTATCCTTGTAAAGGGCTCTGGTACATATGGCTATTCTGTCTGTAGCGTTGATTAGCACAGGGGCACCAAATTGCCTAAGATTGTCCCCCACCCATTGCCTATGATGTGAATGGTCTTAAGGTGGCCATACATGGAGAGATCCGCTCGTTTTGTGATGTCGTCAAACGAGCGGATCTCCCTCCGATATTCCCACCTTGAGGTGGGCAATATCGGCTGATCCGATAGTGGGCCCTAGGGCCCAACGATCGGATCCTAACGATGCCTAACGGACGGTCGGATCACGGGACCGCATCAACGAATAGATTCGGCCGCGATCCGACGGGATTTTTTGTCCCATCCGATTGAGGGGGCCCCATACACGGGCCAATAAGCTGCCGACACGGTCTGTCGGCAGCTTTTATCGGCCCGTGTATGGCCACCTTTAGAGGTGAGAGGTTACTGTTGCCTAGAAAAGTTGACTGCAGCCTTATTAGGCAAAAATTGCTTAACAAGCATTTGAGCAAACTCTGTCAGGTCATTTATAGTGGCAGTGGTGGGGGATTTAGGGGATTACAGCTTTCAAACCAACAAAAAACATCTGTATTAATTATATCATCATAAATGGGTGTCCTAGACCCTTCCTTGACCAAGCCCAAAAGAGAAATAGTCCATCTGACAAGTGCCATTTATGGAGGAGCTGCCGTTGCGTAAAGTGGTAGATCATTCAAGCAGATGTACACCTTTTGAAGATATTTATTGTATTTTGGCATTATTTATCATTTGAGACCATCTGGTTACAAGTTGAGATGACAAGGCCAAGAGCAAGCAAAGAGGACACAATCTTCAAATAGATCAACTGCTTCCCTTGAACTGAGAAGTCTCCAGAATTATCCATCGGAAAGAATATACTAAAAGAGGTCCAAGGCTTATTCACTTGGCATCTGCAATGGTTTTTAGAACATCAAAAAAATCTTAATTTACAAGAAAACAAGGATTATGATCACATACAGACCAAGAATTTTCATCATCAATGGGACACCAAATGCCATTCTATGAATTGTATGCAAACTGCTTGAATATAGATGACCCCAAAGCAAGAGATTCGCCTGCGCATTAAAGTTCTTTTGGATACAAAGACAAGGTCTGTGATTGGGACAGAGGTCATTTATATATACACTTGAAACACTGTGCAAAAGTTGGAAAATATAGATTATAAAGCAGAATTAATTCCTGAAAGGTGGTAATGGGCTGAAAAACAAAAGTTCAAAACACAGGTCTCAGCTGTAGCGGCGCCTTAGCCAGGTCTCAGGAGGCCTTTACTAGGTAATTACTAGCCAACTTTGTTTTAGAAGGCAGACATAGCTTGGAAGTCCTTCTGTCTAGAGACACTTAAGAGCAGGTCGGCAGAGCAGAGGTCTGAGATGGAGACCTCGACTGGGCTGTCATCCAAATAGGACCCTCAAAACAGCAGGGGGCCTTCTCAGCTCCCAATGACTAGCTGTGTCAATCAAAGCAAAGACGACTTGGTCTATCCCTCTTGCTGTGAGAATGTAATCTTTGCTCCCTCACCCCCAAAAAAGAATTACATAAAATTTAAACATTATTGGTGTATTGGGAAGGAAAGCTAAATAATGAAGTCATTTTTTTAGATGGCTTTCAATACATCTGGCTCCAATTCGGAAAGAGGGAGGCCGCAACATTACCTTTTGCTATACTTGTGTTCTTTAATCTATTATGTGTCTGTACAAAGACCCCACTTCCACACCTTATAAATATAACATATTTCACAATGAATGTTAGTATATTAGAACGGTGTGTAATTTAGATTCTTTTTTTTTCTTTCGATTTGGTAACGGCATCTTGTACATGTTTTAAAGCCAAGAACGTTTCTGTAAGTCAGGATGTTTATATGCATACATGGACATATAGATGTGAAATAATGGGGTATGTTTTTCTCACTTTTTTAACTCATGTTCCCAATGGACCCTTGATAAATATACATTTCAGTACATAACAGAGATTCAGTCTAAGGAAACCAGTAATGCCTACCCTTAATATATTCTATAGAAAGCTTGTGGCTTGGTTATGTACATAGAAGATGCTTCCACGACTGGAACAGAAAGAACGATCAAAAATTAAACTAACAACCCAAGTCAACTAGTCTGGAAATAGCATTCTTGGCTGTGTTTTTGACATCTGTACTCATCGTTTCTATTGCTATGTGTGCTATGATATATGTTGTGTTTTTAGCTTTTTGGTTATTGGCTACAGGGACAACTGAAACCCAACTCTTTTTGTCTAAACTGTCTACCTTTATAGAGCACCATGGTCATGGCGGGGTTTACTGGCTGAGCCATACCCAGGAATCAATTGGGCAGGCTGAACGAACAAGGAAATGAGACTTTTTTTCAAGAATGTATACTTTTAACTACAAAACAACCAGAGTTTAAAAATCCAGTAGATGAGCTTCAGTCTATAGGATAAACAAAGGAATCAGGTTTTAATTTAAGGGGTGACCGTCAGTCTATAGGATATTAAATGGAATCAGAAGCAAGACATAGGGGCCGATTCACTAACTTCGAGTGAAGGATTCGAAGTAAAAAAACTTCGAATTTTTTTAGTGTTTTTTGGGCTACTTCGACCATCGAATGGGCTACTACGACCTTCGACAAAGGCTACGACTCGAACTATTCGAACTAAAAATCGTTCGACCATTCGATAGTCGAAGTACTGTCTCTTTAAGAAAAAACTTCGACCCCCTAGTTTACCATCTAAAAGCTACCGAACTCAATGTTAACCTATGGGGAAGGTCCCCATAGGCTTTCCTAAGTTTTTTTGATCGAAGGATATTCCTTCGATCGTTGGATTAAAATCCTTCAAATCGTTCGATTCGAAGGATCTTATCGTTCAATCGAAGGAATAATCCTTCGATCGCACTATTTGCGCTAAAATCCTTCAACTTCAATATTCGAAGTCGAAGGATTTTAATTCCCAGCCGAATATCGAGGGTTAATTAACCCTCGATATTGGACCCTTTGTGAATCGGCCCCATACATTCCATCAAAGGATTCCTGCTGTTTGACATACAAATGTGGAATGGGTGTCTGGGTGTCCTAAGTCCCAATGGATCACTACTGAAACCACACACACCAGAGTCCCAAAAAGGACCACACTTGGCCGCTGGTTTGAATTTGTAGCTACATCGGTTTTGATTTAAGGGGTCACCGTCAGCCTATTGGATATTGAATGGAATCAGAAGCAAGACAAACATTCCATCCAAGGATTCCTGCTGTTTTACATACAAATGTGGAACAGGAGTTTGGGTTTCCTCAATCCTAATGAGTCACTGCTGAAACCACAACACCAGAGAGTCCTAATAATGACTTAACTGGACTGTAGCATTTGCAGCTACAATGGGTTTAAGGATGAGCTTCTCACGAAAATGGAAAGATTGGAAGGAAGTTTTGCATTCCTTTCCACGAGTCCTGTTGAATAGGATCAAAAGGTGGTCTACACAAAATTAGAACCACTTCCCAAGTTTACATCTGCTGATTTGAAAGCCCTTAACTGCACTGAATGGCCCAATAGGGGCAAAACCCAGTCTACAATTGGAATGTTATCAGCAGTGGGCTTTAAAACAAACTGGGTCTATAAGGCTTATGGAAACAGAAAAGTAAAATTTGTATTCCTTCTAGGAAATCCTACTGTTTTGCATAAAAATGAGGGGAGGGTCTCCTCAATCCCAAGGTGCTGCTCATGTATCCTTCTG
Source organism: Xenopus laevis (assembly GCF_017654675.1). NCBI lineage: Eukaryota > Metazoa > Chordata > Amphibia > Anura > Pipidae > Xenopus > Xenopus laevis. The sequence goes on along the minus strand of NC_054388.1, from coordinate 3,823,183 downwards.
GCTACAAATTCTATAATTCATCTATTCAGAAAGCCCCTGTTTGATCAGGGTAAAATATGAGCTTTCTAATGGAGTGACAGCGGCAGGTAGTAGATCAAGCAGTAAGAAACCTGGAAGCGTACAGTGGTATCGTAGAACATTTACAAAAGATCTTCACATGGAAAGATGAAAACATACAATTTTACCCTCCAATGACATAGGAACTGCTGGCGCTGTGTGAATTCTAATCATACTCCTGTTGCTCTGGGCAATGAAGTGTGACGCAGCTTTATGAATTTCCTTCCTTCGGTAATATATAATATCTGGCCCTGATCTGAAAACAGAAGCACTTTCTATAGCTCTCTTTATATGGAGTGTATAGATTTGTTGCACGTCATGATATATGGGAAATTTAAGACACACTTTTGCTTTGTAGTTGCAGACACGCTTTGGCGAGCTTACAATTCCCTTTAAGTCCACTTGACAAAATCTATGAGCTTTCAAACCCTAAGTGCACCATAAATCCTTTCACATAAACAGGACAGTTGGCCATTAACTCTTTTAAGTGCAGCTACGTGTAGATTTCATTACATGGTGATATGTTTCCAGGCTCACAGGACTCCAGCTGAAGCACTGAGACGGGTTCTGCAGGAGATAAAGAGCCAAATAAGCGATATCTGTGCCATAGGAAATCCAGATGACTAACAGTGGACCATACCATTACTTTTTTTTAAGGTTTAGTGAGGTTGAATAATGTTTTTTGTGTATTTTCACCTAAATAACCCTTTCTAAAGTAGCAATGAGCTCTAGAGATGGCTAGGTTATCAGTAGAAGACTTTATGTAGCCCTCACCAGATCTGAGAAACTGAGCCTGACAACTCTTACCAAAAGTGCACATGGGTCAGGTTAGACAAGTGTTTAGTCTATTTCCTTAACGCACAGAAGATATTAGATCAAGTATTGACTAATTGCCATTGGGAGCCTGGGGGTTGAGAAGGTATTCTCCAAATAGAACAACAGTTTATGAGAAGAAGAAAGGAGTTCTAAATGTTGACTGATCAGCTTGTACAAGCAACAGCTAATGGGACCTCCTTGAACCTGTACAAGGTAGTTCCTGTCACTATACTCTTCTCCTATAGAAGCAAAATTGCTTTTCAATATTCAATGAAAGCAAAAGCTACAGTATCGGAATGATTATAATGGTTTTTAACCTTGATTTATTTTAGAGTTCCAGCTCTTGTACATTAAAAAGTAAGGATGCACTGAATCCACTATTTTGGATTCAGCTGAACCCTCAAATCTTTCGTGAAAGATTTGACTGAATTCCGAACCGAATCTGAAATTTTTTTTAACTTCCTTGTTTGTGACAAAAAGTCACATGATTTTAAGGATTTGGCCAAATCCGAATGCTGCTAAAAAAGGCCGAATACCGAACCAATTAATCCCTATTAAAAAGTTTAGTAAGAATGTGAAGCGTTCTGTTTGCTAGCAAAGTAACAGCAACAAAGTCAAAATCCTGACAAGAATAGGAAGTAGGAACAAGTGGCAGTAATTGAAATTAAATTTTCATTAATCCATATTTCAAATTTAAGGAGCTTTTAAGGCAGGGGTCCCCAACCTTTTTTTTACCTATGAGCCACATTCAAAAGTAAAAAAAGAGTTGAGGAGCAACACAGGCATGAAAAATGTTTCTGGGGCGCCAAATAAGGGTTGTGATTGACTATTGGTAGCCCTATGTTGGCTGGCAATCTAAAGGAGGGTCTGTTTAGCACTAAACCTGATTTTTATGCAACCAAAACTTGTTTCCGAGCCTGGAATACCACTAAAACAATGGCAGAATCATCATTCTCTCCACATGACTTAAACATTTTAGTCTTGAGTGTGTGTTCGAAAACCTGCAGTTACCAATGCGTTGACCACTGGCTGGGCGGGTTTGGATTGAAATTTTGCCAACCATTTGCGGGTTAGGGTTGGGTGCGGGGAAGACTGCGGAAGCACACTCCTCCACTGCTCCCAAAGATTCCCTTTCTTGGCGCACCCAGAAGTAATGTAGAGAGCGACGAAACGTGGCTATGGGTTGGGTGCGGGTTTAACAAAGGCGACATTTTACTAGTTAGGGTCAGCTGTGGGTTAAAGGGATACTGTCATGGGAAAAAACGTTTTTTTCAAAATGAATCAGTTAATAGTGCTGCTCCAGCAGAATTCTGCACTGAAATCCATTTCTCAAAAGAGCAAACAGATTTTTTTATATTCAATTCTGAAATCTGACATGGGGCTAGACATTTTGTCAATTTCCGAGCTGCCCCAAGTCATGTGACTTGTGCTCTGATAAACTTCAATCACTCTTTACTGCTGTACTGCAAGTTGGAGTGATATCACCCCCTCCCTTTTCACCCCCAGCAGCCTAACAACAGAACAATGGGAAGGTAACCAGATAGCAGCTCCCTAACACAAGATAACAGCTGCCTGGTAGATCTAAGAACAGCACTCATAGTAAAATCCATGTCCCACTGAGACACATTCAGTTACATTGAGAAGGAAAAACAGCAGCCTGCCAAAAAGCATTTCTCTCCTGAAGTGCAGGCACAAGTCACATGACCAGGGGCAGCTGGGAAATTGACAAAATGTCTAGATTTCAAAATTGAATATAAAAAAATCTGTTTGCTCTTTTGAGAAACGGATTTCAGTGCAGAATTCTACTGGAGCAGCACTATTAACTGATTCATTTTGAAAATTTTTTTTTTCCCATGACAGTATCCCTTTAAGGTTTTGCTGTACAGGGTCGGGTGCTCGTTGAGTTTTTCCTGTCCCACACATCAGTACAAGTCTCTATCCTTAGAAAGTTAAAAAAGCTGTAAAACCATAAGCCAATAATTTCTCTTCATAGTTTTTTTTTTTTTTTTTGGACGGATGTTAACAGAAAAACTGTTCCTACTTTACAAACATTCCAGCATGGAAAACAATTATCTGAAATTATTCTCCCTGCTTGTGATTTGCATCGGGATTAAATATTCAGGTAGGTGTTAGTGCTCAGCGTTAGGCCTTAATACTCAAAAATACACATTCTAACCACCTAATCTTTTATCAACTTTTTTTTTATTCTATTAAAAACTTTTAAGGGCCACCAAATTGGAGATTTTGCTGAATCCAAGAATCCTATTGATCCAATTTTAAAATGATCTTAGATGGGAAGTTGGTGTGTTCCCAAATGGTCCTCACCAGCAAACAAAAATTTGATAAATGGTCTTGAACCTCTATAAACCTGCCCTTACGTTTTTTGAATTATATACAAAAACACACAATCTGAAATTATTTTATTTCTGCACCCACAAAACGACTCCTGCGACACCTTCTGGGCCTCGCATATTTCAGTAGCACGGGACGTCCAACATCCCATTTATTGAGTCATGGGAATATTTAGCGAAACTTCCTTTTAAACAGTGGCCAAATACACCAAACTTACACCTTGTTATGTATGTTCTACATTTGCACAAAGTAAATATTAAACCCCCATAAGACCGACTACTGTTTATATATAATGTTTTGAGAGCAATTTGCTCAAGCTGTTAAAAAAGGACCAATTGACTGCACAACGGCACATTTTGAAGGGGTTAATGCCACATTTTAAAACGCTCAGCAAATTTAGGTAACACGATACAGGCCTTCATTTTCTTCTCTCTCTCTCCGAGCTGTTGGTTTTTACTTCAGGTACACGGCCCCCGAAGTATCTCAATTAAAGCAGTCAATGTTTATTTTCCCCCCGATTCTTTACATTTGCCTGATGCAAGTTTTGTAATAAGTGTTAAGCAATTCTCAAGGTAACAATTTTACGGTGTCATAAAAAGAGCACAGCAAATATATCGCGAGGCGCGGAATTTGTTTATTTAAAAACGGAGAGGTAATTTATGGAGTGTGCGACATGTAACCCGGCCTGCCTTATTAAAGCGAAGTAATGCTAATTTACAATGTATTCCGTTGAGAAAAAACATGTCTTGTAACTGGTTTTAGAAAGCGCGGCGCTCATTGGTCAGACGTGACATCATTGTTTGTGAGCACCATAAAAAATTATAATTGGGCCAACAGATAAGTTGCAATCGTAATGTAAACCTTCCAATGTGTCTTTTGTTAGTTTATCAAGGGCTTATTAAAATATTGTAATAACCAGATGTCAGTGGGACCGTGATCCCTTGCGCAGGTGTTTATAGTCGGGAAAAAAAAAATTGTAAATGATCCACTCATTGCTTTTATATGATGGAAAATTGATGGCTGTATATTTAAAATTTTATTACAAGTTTATTATAATGGCCAAATAGTTTCGCGAATTCTGCAAGTCGCAGGAGAGTTGTCAGAGCTTTTGGTTAGGTTCTCCCCCCCCTGCTTTGTTGGTGATCGGGGATTGTATTTTCCCCGATTTAAAGAAACACCAAATCTAAAGGGTATTTTGTTTTTCTGCAATGTGGAATGTTAGAACAAGCTGAGATTTTATTTCCATTCAACGCATCAACTGGGGATGTTATTCTCCTTGCACCTTTTAAGGTGGTCATACACAGGGAGATCCGCTTGTTCGGCGATGTCGCCAAACGAACGGATCTCTCCCCGATATGCCCACATTGAGGTGGGCGATATCGGGCTGATCCTAGGGGCCCAACGATCGGATCAGAGTGGAGGCCATGCAGGCGGTCGGATCATGGGACCGCTTCAACAAAAAGAACCGACTGCAAGCCGACAGGATTTTTTACAATGCCGATCGGCATCTGCCCGACTTTCAGAACAGATATCGATCTGGGCCGCCCATCGGATGGCCCCACACACAATAAGCTGCCGACTCGGTCTGTCGGCAGCTTTTATCGGCCCGTGTATGGGGGCCTTGCCTTTCTCATATGTTCTACAGATATATACAGGTATGCACTATTATCCAGAAAAATCCAAAATATGGGAATGCCATTTCTCAAAGAACCCATTTTACAACATGGTCATCCAAGCCTGTCTTCTTTAAGGCCATTACAATATCACCCAGCAAGACGTTCCACAGCCTCATCATGAAGAAGCATTTGGGCTGCTTCAAGTGAAAGTCAATTCATTAAGGTCGAATTTCGAAGTTGTGATTTTTTTTAACTCTAATAAATTTACTCACAACTCAAATGGGAGGTTATTTATGAAAAACCTTGAACATCTAATATTCTATTGAATACGAACAACCTAAAAATTCGAATCAAAATCTCTTAAAAAAACTTGAATGTCAGGAAGGCAATTGAATGTCAGAAAGGCAATTAACATCTTCAAATGGTTCAAGGGACCTCTGCCATTGACTTGTACATGTTCTCGGCAGGTTTTAGGTGGCGAATATTCAAATTAGAACGGTTTCCAGGGTCGAGGTGTGATACATCTTGAATTCACATTTCAGTTGTTGATTTCAAATTCGAATTTGTGTGTTTTGACCAAAAAAAAAAATTAGAAAATTCTAATTTACCATTTCAACCTTAATAAATCTGTAGTCTATGGGGGATCTCTTGTTCTTTGCGATGTGACATAAGATCCTCTATCCATCTCTAATGTCCTTTTATGTATTTGTAAGGAATAATAATGTCTCCACTCCAATAGCATTTTCTTCACTAAACCACCCCAACCTTGGTAGTCTTTCTGCGTAGTGTAATTGCTCCATTCTTTTTACCAGTTTGGTTGCACATCTCTGCACCTTCTCCAGCTCATTAATATCCATTTTAAGGACTGAGACCCAATACTGCACTGCATACTCAAGTTGAGGCCTTACCAGGGATCTGTAGACAAGGAATTTAAGAGGAAATTTTTTTTTCTGCTGGGTTTTAGGTGAAGAAGCCAAAGGAACATTAGAAGTAGGTTGAAAACTTTGGTATTTGTACCAAAACAGATTTGTGATGCGTTATAATCAACCTGAAATCCAACATGTGGCTTATTTAAGTAGTCAATAGCCACACATTGCTAAGAAAGGTTTTTACCTTCCAATGGATGAACAGGAAGGTAGGAATTATTTAAGGAAAAGATCGAACCTGGTAGACACGTGTCTTCAATTACTATGTAACTAGGCAATAAGCAAGAAAAATCACGGTAAGCACATAATCTGCGTGCTCCAGGAGGTCACTCATTCTAATAACCAGATTGCCTTTTAAGGTACTCAATCAAGAGAGACAGAAAAGAAAGACCATTTAAATAAATGATTATTGGGAAGTTTGTTTTGAATGATACAGGTATGAGACCTGTAGCAAGAATGTTTGGGACCAGTTTTCCATAATTTGGATCTCCGTACAAGTCTACTAAAAAATTATTTAACCATGAATTAAACCCAATAGGCTAATTTTGCTTCCAATAAGGATTAAATTATATCTTCGTTGGAATCAAGTACAAGTAAAAGGAAATTCGTTTTAAAAATTTGGATTATTTGGATAAAATTGAGTGTATGGGAGACAGCCTTCCCATAATTCAGAGCTTTCTTGATAACGGTTTCCGGATAACAGATCCCATATCTGTATTATATTTTAATCTGTAATCCTTTATCCTAAACTGGTATGGTCATCTGACCAAGTCAAATGGCTCTCCAGGACTTAAGTGAAACACTGTGGATAGACATGAAGGTCACATGTTCATGTAATGGAACGCTTGAAAGTTAAGAGTGCTCAAAGAGTTCCAATATTTAAGAACTGATCAACAATTGCTCCAGGGTAGCTCCAGGGTTCCCCATATCAGTAGGGTGATTCAGCAGTAGAGACTGACACGATGGTGCTGAACAAATCAGTATAGAAGTGCAAGTTACTTTAATGAATGGCATCAATAGCGGCAACTTCTTCATCCATTTTAGCACAACGTCAATTGCGGCTGCGCTCTAAAATGGCCCTTTAGTTTACTGGACGCTAATCTTAGGTAGGGCTTGATGCCCGATGATGTCCTATGTGTCAATCTTCTTTCACCTTAGGCATTAAACTTTATGCAACAGGGTCGTACACAGAACCACATACAATTAGTATTGCTTTATACCAGTGATCCCCAACCAGTAGCTTGTGAGCAACATGTTGCTCTCCAGCCTCTTGGATGTTACTCCCAGTGGCCTCAAAGCAGGAGCTTATTTTTGAATTCCAGGCTTGAAGGGAAGTTTTGGTTGTATAAAACCAGATGTACTGCCAAACAGAGTCTCAATGTAGGTTGACAATCCACAAAGGGGCTACCAAATACCCAATCACAGCCCTTATTTGACACCCCAAGAAGATTTTTCATGCTTGTGTTGCTCCCCAACTCCTTTTACTTCTCAATGTTGCTCACGGGTTCTAAAGGTTGGGGATCCCTGCTTTATACGATCAATGACGATCATAAAAATGATATTGATATGCACAGACAGAGTCAGGGGGCTATACAAAATTATAAGCTATTGGGTAATGAAACAGTTTCATGCTGTGAAGAATAGGCTTTTCATACTACACAGCTGGTGAATAGTACAGTTTGTCCAGTTTTTCAGAGAACTTGTGTGATCGTGTTTTAAAGGTAACACAAAACCGCGCTTCCTTTATTGCCAACGTAGACACTCTAGAAATCAGTGTTAGATTGTGCTGTGTATTTGAGAGCAGATGAAAAGAGCACTTGGTTTTTCGGCAGGTTGTGTGCCCCTAAAGCAGACCAATGGTTAAACATGCGCTTGCCAATGTTTTAAGAGTGCAGAAGGTTCCAAATTACAGATAAAATAAACAATGACAAGCCTGTGAAAACTTTGGGCTGCCATGTTCTCTGATCTTAACAAGGGTCTCTTTATTACTGTAACCTTTCAGAAGTGAATAAAAATTATTGCTTTGCCCTGGTTCTGCTCTCAAGCATTAGGAAGGAGGGAGGACGGCAGGAAAATAAGCGCCGCAGTAAAATGGTAGCAGTGTAAAGCGTCGTTAAAAATGACATCTTACATCTTTCAGGGCATAAAAACCTCATCATTTGTCGAAGATGGATTTATGAAAAAAAATATGAAAAAAACCAAAATACAAACCTAACGACCCGTCCAAGATTCAAATTAACTCTACTTTTTGCAAAGTTGGTTTCGCCAAAAATGACAGCATAGTGTAGGATTACCCTTTGCCCTGCCAACTTTCCTTAATGAAAACATGGTTCTTAGTCTTTGCTTGCTCAGTGCCAGAGTTAGCACGGGGGATCAGGTTATTTATCTACAATGCAATGAATTCTTCCTTAAGTAAAGATCTTAGTGTCCACTGGCCAAAAAAATGATTGCTTCAGGTTGACTATAAATTTGCAATAATTTGTTGCGCCTTCAATAATGCTGTCTGGATGCAGTTTACTTTATAACTAAATAGGCCTTTCTTCCTGTAAGTTACCATCCTTTGTTTTTGAAGAGGACTCCATTCCAGAACATAAACCTGAAAGGTTCCTACTGCTATAGAATGGCTTTGGCTAGACATTATATACATTAGTCCCATGATACTGAAGATCCATTCCACCAAGCCTGTCCATATATTTCTGACCTTAGCCAAACCTCTGTGATAGAAGCTCTACCCATGCTCTGTAGGCACCTACAGGACAATGGTTGTTGCACACTCTTGTTTATAGCAAGGTGGAAAAGAATTCATCAAGATATAGAGTTTTGGTGACAACTCTGGAGAGATGAACCATCCTTGATCATGGGCATCGGAAAATCTAGGAAGGTTGTGAAGCCCAATTACTGTACTTTCTTAATAAGACAAGAACAAGTCCTGTATTCTCAGATTCACTGTGTCCAAGGAGGAGACTGTGGAAAATAAATCCAATGATCGCTATCCTGGAAACTGTCATGGGAAAAAACATTTTTTTTCAAAATGAATTAGTTAACAGTGCTGCTCCAGCAGAATTCTGCACTGAAATCCATTTCTCAAAAGAGCAAACAGATTTTTCTAAATTCAATTTTGAAATCTGACATGGGGCTAGACATATTGTAAATTTCCCATCTGCCCCAAGTCATGTGACTTGTGCTCTGATAAACTTCAATCACTCTTTACTGCTGTACTGCAAGTTAGAGTGATATCACCCCCTCCCTTTTCCCCCCCAGCAGCCTAACAACAGAACAATGGGAAGGTAACCAGATAGCAGCTCCCTAACACAAGATAACAACTGCCTGGTAGATCTAAGAACAACACTCAATAGTAAAAATCCAGGTCCCACTGGGACACATTCAGTTACATTGAGAAGGAAAAACAGCAGCCTGCCAGAAAGCATTTCTCTCCTAAAGTGCAGGCACAAGTCACATGACCAGGGGCAGCTGGGAAATTGACAAAATGCCTAGCCCCATGTCAGATTTCAAAATTGAATATTAAAAAATCTGTTTGCTCTTTGGAGAAATGGATTTCAGTGCAGAATTCTGCTGGAGCAGCACTATTAACTGATGCGTTTTGAAAAAAACATGTTTTCTGATGACAGGATCCATTTAATATACAAGACAAAACAATGGGAAGGGATGGACGAGGCTTTGGGGAAAATATTTATTTATTTTCATTGTATAAGGTACTCTTATGAACATTTGTCTGTCAAACAAAGTGTGTAGATCAACCCCAATTCTATTTTGTAACTTTATTTTTTCATTGTTCATTCTGATAAGTATATATATATATATATATATATATATATATATTTTTTTTTTTTTTGTGGTGCAAATAAAGAGAGCCATTGCAGGTTTAAAATACAGGGTTCCTTTAAGAAGCCTGCATAGTAAGCCCAAATTGCAATTTGAAGTTGCAATACGGATACAAGTGCACTCTGCTTGGTGTTTTGTGCCCAAAACTCTATGCTCTTCCTCACTTGGTATTGGCGATATACCAAATCCAAGTATCGTTTTTTTTTCTTTGCAGCAGATTTTAGAAAAAAATTGCCTGGCAGAATCGAGTCCCTAAATTTTTTTTCACATTTTTAAGCATTTGAGTTTCAAATTCTGTGTTTTCTACTAAATGAGCACTGAATTAGATAAAACCGTGGGAAGTAAGAAGGGGGGTTGCCCCCTGCTGTTTGTCAGTATGATAGTTTCCCTGCTGAGCAGCCAGGGACCGCTTGAAGTTTCCTATCCACAGCAGTCAGAGTAAGTAAAAGGGCGAATTTTACTGCATACAGTCAGTTTTCTCATTACAACTGTACAAATTATTTAATTAAAGTATATTGGAGATAGGTTTCATTAAAGTAAAAATGGGATGTTATTTCTATACCTTTACATCCCCTTTAAAGGGAGAAAGCTGCCTCCTTTTAGAGCTAAATATATAGAAACATAAAAGTGTTATGTTCATCAACTACTCCTGGGGAACACGAATTTGAGTTTACAAACAAACTCTTACCCGAGAGGCTAAACAGCGAAAGTAATTCTAATCATTCTAACATGGTTAATGTATTTATATTATAACATAAAACGTCAGTGCCAGGCTACATAGTTATCTAGTACAAGATCTTCAGAGGTTATACACTTGGTTGCTCCGGGGCAGCAAAATAATGTGCTTCTTACTTGGAATGTACCAATACCAGCTCAGGCCAAAGAGATCAGACGTTGTTTTCACAGCTGTACTAATCTTGAATCTTTGGTTCAAATACAATATATTTTTAAGAGAGTTGTGAAAAATGCTAACTTAACGAGTAACAACTAACAGTAAAATAATAAGTGTATTTTTCCCTATACTGTGTGTGTGTTTATACATTTCTAAATTATTGGCAACCATTAAGAGAGAAGCATTGATGCAAGGGAAGTGTTATTTTCGGTCTTTGTAAAACCTCACTTGGACCCTTTCTTGAATGAGGGATACTGAGGATATTTTCATGCTGGAAAATGTGCAAAGGCAACAATATTAAGCAATGAGGGGGAACGAATGAACTTAGGAGGAAAGGTCTTCCAAGCCAGGTTGGTTTAAAGGGTTGCTCACCTTAAAATTAACTTTAAAATTAAAACTATGGCTTTTATTTGCATTTAGAGAAAATTATGGGATGTTGGTTAGTAATATCTGGTCATAGATTCCTTCACAGTTTGAATTCTGTTCCCTATTTCATGAAACACACTTTTTTAGGGTTCTGAAAAACCACATGGCTGCCAACCACCTTCGAAGCCTACCAGATACTTTGTACCTCCCACAGGTCCTCTTTATTCTGAAGAACAATGCATTTTCCCTAGGGGCTCCAATGGGTATAGACTGTTTGAAAGAGATGGCGGAGCTGATAAAAACGTGCATGGTCCTTACGGACAGGGGGTGTAGCTACAATTTCATACATATTTAAATGGAAAATGCTGGGAAATATATCAGTCCTGTTCTTAAACTGCAGCCCTTCTCTGGCTGGCTGGATTCAATAGCATAGTGTAGAAAAGTAAAGTATGGTGCATTTATGGTGCAAGTGGGTTAGAAAAGTAATCTGGTAATGGGAAGGTTATAAAAGCTTTTTATATAATAGGTGCTACAGGCAGGGCAGCCATCAAGGGGGGGAAAGGGGGTAGAGTTGTAGGGGGCCCCGAGGGTAATGGGGGGCCCGGCCACGCCACACTTAATTGATTAGCCGGGCCCCCATCTTTGTGAGAGCAGCTGACTTCGGGAAGGCAAGGATGTTTAAGGGGCCCTGGCTACCAATTTTCTTATAATGTGTGGGGGGCTGGCCACAAATTTTTTTTCTCATGTGGGGTCCTAGCCACCAATATTTTTTAATGGGGGGCCTTGGCCGCAAATGTTTTTTTATGGGGGGCCCTGACCACCAATATCTTTTTATTAACATTTGGGAACCCTAGCCACCAATATTTTTTTTGTTGGTTGGGGAGGGCAGCACTGTAGTTGGGGTTTGCGGTGGGCGCAGCCCAGGGGGCCAAGAAAATTTTGTCGCATGGGGCTCTGCGATTTCTGATGGCAGTCCTGGCTACAGGTCTAGTAGCTTATACTAAGCAGCATATACTGTATTTAAGAGATAGTGAAACTATTTCCCCACCTTAGAAAGGGAAAAGGCCTATGGTTCGAGGAGAAGGTTATATTTTCCTTAAATGCAAAAGCATTGCCCCCTCTTATTATATCAAAGCCTTTTACAGGAGCAAAAGCCAATATCCAGCTCCATCTGAACCCAACCTGAATGTATCTTAGGTTATGGTGGGTAGAGGCTTTGGGATCCCATGGGAAGTCGTGGCAGGTAGATAGAGACGTATTGATCCAATGGGAAATGGTGACAGGTGGATAGAGGCATATTGGTCTCCATGGGAAATAGTGGTAGGTGGACAGTGGTGTATTGATCAGACCAAAATCAGCAGTCTTGTGTTGTATTCTATGAGCACTGGCACATGGAGTGATTGTCTCAACGACACATAGCTAATGCTTGACTTCTCAGGCACTGGCACTTTCTCTACTGATAAAAATCTAGGCTCAATTCCGCCAGTTTAAATCACGTTCCCATTGTAAGAGCCCATGTATCCGGAAAAGGGGCAAAATACATTTAACGCAGTAACCATTACCAAGGCAAAAGGGACTTACCCCCATGACTTTCCCACGCTGTTCAACATCTTCCCACATGGAATGGACTATGTATCTACACATATACTTTCCAGCACGGCCTTCCTGTTTCATCCGGACCAAGCACATCCTATCAAAACAAATCAAGGTGGTTTAAATGGCTCTGAATTAAATGGATTGTTAATGCTCAGAGCCTGACAAGACTAAAACTGGCAGCTTTATGACTACACACAGGGTTTTTTTTTTGTTCAGGTTGGCTTTGACTAAAACCACAGCAGAATTAACAGCAATTGTACAATTGTGGTGGCGCCTTAGCGATGTCTGGGGACAATATGGTGTATTTTGCTTTTAAAAGCCATTGAATGCTCGCAGAAACAGAAATGTGGTTAAAGAAGAAGGAAAGGCTTGATGCACTTGAGGGTGGCAAATGTTAGGCACCCCCAAGTGATTGTATTGACTTACCTGAAACCCCAGGCCGGTGCTCCTATCAGCAGAAAACTGCACCGGGTCAGGGTTACACCAGTGAGTACCACGGAGCAATCCTCTTCCGGTGTCTTCTTTCTTAAAATTTCCAGGGCCAGATGCATGCGCAGTAGAATGAAATAGCGACTTTTTATTTAAAGTTTGACTCGCTCCGTGGTGCTCACTGTTATATTCCCAGGCCGGTGCAGTTTTCTGCTGATAGAAGCACCAGCCCGAGGTTTCAGGTAAGTAACTACAATCACTTGGAGGTGCCTAACATTTTGCACCCCCAAGTGTGCCAAGCCTTTCCTTCTCCTTTAATTATTCATTGTACTGTACACATGTCCACCTAGAATTTTGGCAGGGAGAACAAGAAGGTGCCAACACAGTGCTCAGCCTTTAGGCTGACCATATGCGTCAGTATACCTTGCCATAGGCCTCCTACTGTATTATAATCCCATTACAACAAGCTAAGGGATGTGGCCTAGCAGCCAAGTGGACTGGCGTTATTAACATGCTGACAGCCAGTCAGGGTTGTGAATAGCACTTTTTAAATTTTTAAAATCCAATGGCCTTGAGGAATATGTACAGTACAGTTGTCAGGAGTGCTTGGTTACGGAGAGCTCCGCATTCAAGATGGCAGTGCCCATGGCCGTACACTGATTGCGATGTGTTGTGGTGACATGTGACGTCAGCATGCTGCATTTCAACACAAAATTCTAAATAAAAGGATGCCAGAGACTCATGTTCAATGCCCAATTATAGGTCTTTCTTGCTAAAGTTCTTGGGTGCTTCTTCTTATTGTTATTCCGGTTCCTGACCTCCTGCTTAGACTTTGCTAATTGTTGCCTGCCCTGATCTTTTGCCTGAACTGACCACAAACATTTTTAACCCTTTGGATACCGCAAATTGGAATTTGCTGCATACAGCAATCCTTGGTCCCGACTCCTAACCACGTGAGCCGTTTGGCCTTGACAATAGCGTACGTGCAGAAAATCTACTATTTCTGCTTATTTATCCATATAGAAGAGAGCCTCAACATTGTTAGACGTTTATAGTATTAAAAGATTTAGACAAACATTAATCCTATATTTCTCCTGTATCTTGTATTTCTGGTTGGTTTGCAAGAGTCAGCTCTAATTTACAGTATCTTCAAGGCAAAGAGAGCCCCCCCTAAAGGATATAGTAGACCTGTCAATCAAAATCTAACTCCAACTCCTGCATGAAGACAGAATGAAGAGACACAGATGCTGAGAGAGGGAGAGTGAAGAGTCATTTCATTATTTCAGAAAGAGTACAGAATTTTGAATTGATTATATCTAGAAAGTGAGATGAGTGAGAAACGAATGAAACTATTTAAAGGGATCCTGTCATCAGAAAACATGTTTTTTTCAAAACGCATCAGTTAATAGTGCTACTCCAGCAGACTTCTGCACTGAAATCCGTTTCTCAAAAGAGCAAACAGATTTTTTTATATTCAATTTTGAAATCTAGACATTTTGTCAATTTCCCAGCTGCCCCTGGTCATGTGACTTGTGCCTGCACTTCAGGAGAGAAATGCTTTTTGGCAGGCTGCTGTTTTTCCTTCTCAATGTAACTGAATGTGTCTCAGTGGGACATGGATTTTACTATGAGTGCTGTTCTTAGATCTACCAGGCAGCTGTTATCTTGTGTTAGGGAGCTGCTATCTGGTTACCTTCCCATTGTTCTTTTGTTTGGCAGCTGGGGGGGGGGGGGAAAGGGAGGGGGGTGATATCACTCCAACTTGCAGTACAGCAGTAAAGAGTTATTGAAGTTTATCAGAGCACAAGTCACATGACCTGGGGCAGCTGGGAAATTGACAAAATGTCTAGACCCATGTCAGATTTCAAAATTGAATATAAAAAAATCTGTTTGCTCTTTTGAGAAATGGATTTCAGTGCAGAATTCTGCTGGAGTAGCACTATTAACTGATTCATTTTGAAAAAAATGTTTTTTCCCATGACAGTATCCCTTTAATTTTTCACAATAGTTTCCATTTAAGCTACACGAGTATAGACAGAAGATAATGTAATACAATTTTGTCAACCGTATGTTACGAGTCCCTGCAAGTTGACAAACAAACCTTGGCCCTATATAAAAGGGGATATCATGGACTTCTCTTTATTTTGTTAAAACAACAAACAAGACCCTTGAGTAAACGTCTGCCAGACACGAGGTTCCATTTTTATCAGGTTCCAATATCGTCAGTTTGAGAAGAATCAGGCCTTGTGCGTTTTCATGTGGTTTCTCCAAACGAAGTTATGTCCCTCTGTTGACTTCATGTCACTCTTCGAGTTTTTTAACGTCGAGGAGAAGGTATAGGCTTGATGTAGTGTTGCCGACCAATTTATCAGTAGAAACAGTGAGGCCATGGAATTTTTTATTTTTATTTGAAAGTATTGCAGTTTCCTTCTCTTTTTCAAATGCAACGGCCATCTGGGGTTTAAAAGACACACGTTTTCTCAGTCAATAAAACTCTCCGCTATAATCAGGTCCATTCGTTATGCCGGTCCTGTAGAGTCGGACTCATCATTGTCAAACCACAAAGGTAACGTTGGATTTCTGTTTACAAAATGTTAATAAACCTGCTAGAATTCAGAGCTTAAACACTTAAGTAATATTTTCCATAACCGAAATCATGTTTTTTCTTCTTTTCTTTTTCACCTGACTCCTTCAATGTCATTTCCAATATGCAGCGTTTTATCACATGGAACCGACAGGGAATATATGAGGATTCCTGTTGGATTTCAGGTGGAAAATGTTGAGATCATTGAGGTCACCGAGGTAAACATCTCATCTGACACACACCAAAAATGTTGACTTGGAGAAACAGCAGGCTTAACTAATGCATCTGGTATACACAGCTACGCCCTTTCTTCCACTATAATTAATGATGCGCCATGAACATTGTGCACACCAGATGCATCAATAAAGACTATTCAATGTGTGACTTTATTGACACCATGGGTAAACCTTAGCATCTGTCTTGGCCCACTATGATCTACAACGGATGAGCTCTGTGAGATACTGGTATGAGAAAGCTTTCTCAATGATTATTAAATCACTGATGTGTGGAAGTTCAGTTTAGTTACTGAAGATGTCTCCAGTGTTCCTGTCTCCTGAACTCTGGTAGACTGAATTCGCTCAAGAACTTGAGCAACTCAGGGGAAGGGGCGTTGTGGAACCTGAATACTGAGTACGCCGCTCTTTGCACAGTTAGTTGAACACTATAAGAATTATAGAAGAAGAAATTATATAGAGTGACTCCTTAAGCCATATCATGTCTTGCAAACAAGAAGTCCTCTGAGCTTACCCATTTCAAGATAGTAGATAAAGCTACTAAACAATGCCCCTTCCTTGTCCATATATTGTAATATGTTTAAGCTGGCCAACTATGGAATGGCTTGGTATGACTTTCATCTGACTAATTCTTCTCTTTCATTATACATTTTTCATCTACAACTTGTTTTCCAAGGTTAAACTCCCAAACCTTTTTATTGGAAACCAAAGGAATCACCTGACTGATGATGGGAGCTACATTATGGAATTGGCACTTTATAAACTTTTAAAATTTTAAAGTTGTGCTCTACACCAAACAATGTCAAAGCATCAGGTGGGGGTGCAATGAGGCTGTGACGACAAAACACATACAGCAAAAGCCAAGAGATCCTCTGCACTCACCCGTATGAATATATTAAGGACATTTAGAGCTGTTCTACCATGGGCCTCATTAAGCACTCCAATCATAGTTGCTTGACAATATGCATACAAGACATAATAGTTACATACCCATATTAATATCAGAAGATTAAGACATTTTGTGCATAAAGTTACTAATTTATGTCTTCTCCTCTAAGCAAACCAGATTTTTTTTATCCACATAATATATATAATACTAGACATTAAGCCCGTAAATTAACGGGCGCTAGAGCATATGTCGTCACATACCTCCCAACATTTCAGAATGGGTAACATTAGTAGGCAGGGCCCCCTTTGTAGCACTGGTGGCCAGGGGGTTAATGCTGGTGCCCAGGGGGTGTTAACATTGGTGGCCAGGGGGGTTAACATTGGTGGCCAGGGGGGGTTAACATTGGTGGGCAGGGGGGGTTAACATTGGTGGCCAGGGGGGGTTAACATTGGTGGCCAGGGGGGGTTAACATTGGTGGCCAGGGGGGGTTAACATTGGTGGCCAGGGGGGGTTAACATTGGTGGCCAGGGGGGGTTAACATTGGTGGCCAGGGGGGTGTTAACATTGGTGGCCAGGGGGGTGTTAACATTGGTGGCCAGGGGGGGATTAACATTGGTGGCCATGGGGGGGGGTTAACATTGGTGGCCAGGGGGGGTTAACATTGGTGGCCAGGGGGGTGTTAACATTGGTGGCCAGGGGGGTTAGCAGCATAGCCCTGAACACTTCACATCCCCCTGTAACCTGCTTTCTACTCCCTACTATCTTCTCCCCTCCATCCAGCACAAAGACGACATCTCGCCTCACCTCGAGCCACAAGTAGCGTGACCCCCGTCAGTAAAATAAAGATGGCGGCTGGGCTGGGCTGCAGCAAGCTCTCGCGAGCTATCGGACCCGTGGGGCACATGCGCAGTAGCGCATTTCCACGGACACAGGGACTGGACGCAGAGACACTTGGACTTTATTACATAGGATATTCAGGCTGGTCAACACTATCATAGTCATCTCTGGTCTGGCAAGTTCTACATTCAACATCTGAGTTTTAACCTTGGAAAGCAGTTTGCAGGTAAAACCAAGTCCCTGTGAGAAATATATGATGAAATAGGGGAAATCGTAATGAATCAGAAGCATCAAATGGTTCGTAATAGTTTAATGATAAGCACAACATTCCCTTTTGCTAGGAGTAGCCCCCAACTAAATTCACCAAAGACTATTGTGCTGTCTAAGACCTTTGTAAATGAAAATTTTGACCTACATTTTTGATGAGAAAGGAGGTTTCTAAAGGACGCGGTGTGATATCAGTGGCAAAAGAGAACAAGATACAACATAGCCCAAGTCCTTAATAGTGGGTAAAAATAGAACGGATGTCAAAAAATAGTTCCTTAGGAAATATATGTTTCTAAATGCACTTCAACCAACAAGAACATGCATCAAGCATGCCTATTTGTGGTTTCTGCCACATGGTCTCTGCTCAAGTGAATGATTATATGGATGGAAGAGTGCTCGCTCTCATAAGTCCACTCGGTCTTCAAGGTCAAGTAACATTTCCAGACAACCCACCATAACCCCAGAAGCAGTACAAAGTCCTGCAAAACCTGTCTGCCCGAACATTCCATATCTGCGGCTATACAGAGGGGGGATTCCAGACCTAAAGAAACAGTTTCATGGCCCAAGACATTAAAAATACTCTAGAGTTTAAATAAGGCCCCATACATTTCTTCTCAAGGCAGCCTCGGCAATCAGTTCAATTTATGATGTGCGAGCTCTTGCCGGCATGTTAGCAAATGTTTGAATGTACTTTAGCAAAGGTTCCTGTTACACATTAAGAAATATACCTTCCTTCTCCTGCAACACACTGTGACCTTTTCAATAATGCTAGATTAAACAATATTTTTTTTCGGGGGGGGGGGGGCTATTTACTTCGGAGATGAAAAGGAAAAATATTGCCGAGGCGTTAAATATTTTCACAAGCAACAAATCTGCAATTTAGGAAAATTGCATGTGGGTTTTTAAGGTGTAACTTAAATATCAGAGCAATAACTCTTCAAATCCACCGAGAACATGCAAGGAAAATCTCAACTGGGACGTGTAATTTAAACTACTTTTTAAGGAACTTAAAGCAGTTACTTCGCTAGCGTTTGGCATTTTCGTTACTTCGCAAATTCACTAACGAACGCTGGCGTAGTTTCGCTAGTGTTACTTCGCACCCTTATGCCTGGTGAAGTTTCGCTAGCGACGTAACTACACAAATTCACTAACGCGCGCAGTGTACTGAACGCTACCTTTTACGCTAGACTTCCTTCGCCACCTCAGACCAGGCGAAGCGCAATAGAGTAGATAGGGATTGCTTCAAAAAAAGTCAAATTTTTTTCTAAGTCCCAAAAAACGCTGGCGTGTTTTCTACATTATGGGTGATAGGCTGAAAAAGATCGAAAAATTTTTTGGGGCTCCCCAACTTCCCCCCTACATTTCCTGACTCATGGCAAATTACCTAGACAGTGGGCACATGTGTAGGGCAAAATAAAATTTTTATTTGATGTTTTGAAGCTTTTCTAGCCATTTGTAGTGCTGATACGTATTCCTCCATTGAAATTTGAATTTGGCGCCGTATGCAAATTAGCCTTCGCTAGCGTAACTTCACTTTACTTAGCGAAGCAACGCTAGCGCAACTTCGGAACCTTACGCTACCCCTGAGCGCAACTTCGCATTTTAGTGAATTTGCGAAGCGCTGGCGAAACTACGCCTGGCGCAACTACGAATCTTAGTGAATTTGCCCCATTGCCTCTTACAATCCCAACCCTAAACCCCCGGGTAAGTATGGAATACATAAGACGATGCAGAAAATACATCAAGATGATAGTACCATGAGACCTGTGAGTACTGACCCTCAGCCAGAATATAATATCTGGTTATTGCCCTATGATCGTAATGATTTTCATAAAGTCTAGTTGGATCCGTTTGGGAAAGTAAGTGGTGAAAGTAGAAATATTTAATTTACGATAATATGTTACAAGCAGGTGGAATCTAGACCAAACAGTCAGATCTGTTGCTTCCACCTCTATAAAAATATTAAAGAAATTGGTGCGCAGTGCCAATAACTATACCCTTATTAATCATAAAGAAAATATCAAAAAATAATTAATGAAGGGAAAAAATTACTCACAGTTCACCCCAGTCCATGGGTGCAAAAATCCAAAACAGCAAAAAAGTTTTTCTCCAAAAGTAAAGACCAAAATGAAGATAAAAAATTCAAATCATTTATTGTGAAATACAGATGACCGCCTATTGCGTTTCGTGCCTACTGGGGCACTTACTCATAGGAATCTAGACCAGTCGGATCAGACAACTGCTTCCGCCTCTACACAAAAGGGCCCATTTTATATTGACAGATACTTCATATTTTACTTACCAGACATGAAGTTGAGTTACAAGGAACCAGGAGTTTAATGTATCAGGGAGACTGCATTCTGTATTTGAAAAGACACAAACATACGTCTATAATAAAGAATTTTATGCAACTATACTTTACAGATTAAACAAAGAATTGGGAGATATATCCATTTAGTTTCTACATTCGCCACTAGTCCCATGTTCAAAAACAATACTGGTACAGCAATTCTGGTTGGTGGGACCACAAAAAAAGCGTAAAACAAAGGAAAACATAAAATCAGGGGATGTAAAACTAAGGTTAAATTGTAGGTATATAGAGATGAATATTCCTGTGTGTATTGGCCTTCAGACTGGCCTCCCCAAGAAGATTTTCCAAGCAAAGCCCCAGTTTGCATTTATACATGTGGTATTTCTTTGGTGTC
The DNA here is from genome assembly GCF_017654675.1 of Xenopus laevis. Classification (NCBI taxonomy): domain Eukaryota; kingdom Metazoa; phylum Chordata; class Amphibia; order Anura; family Pipidae; genus Xenopus; species Xenopus laevis. The sequence continues at coordinate 3,802,775 of NC_054388.1, read as the reverse complement.
CTCTAGGGGTTCATCTCCAATGATTGAACTACTGACTGGTTTCTATGGGTTACTGAAGCAGAGCCAACTTTGACCAAAAGGTCATCTCCAACATAGTTGCTCCACAGTGAATGTGTATATTTAAGTTTGACACTGGAACCTAAACATTCTTCCAACATCAGAGGAACATAAAACAGACTCTTTGTGTGGAACAGTTGTGGGATCTAATAACTGGAAATCCAAACCGACAGAAAGGCCATCTCCCATAGCATTGAGCAAATAATTCAATTAAAAAATAAAAAAAAAAGATATCTTTTCTCTGTAATAACAAACATTACCTTGCACTTGATGGAAACTAAGCTACATAAATCCATATTTGTGTCAAAACAATCCTATTGGGACATTTAATGTTTACATTTTTTATAGGCTTATGGTATGGCTATCCAAATCATGGTTCTTTATTCAGCCCCCTAAGCCTTTCGGACCTGTATACAGTTGGTCCCACAACAAAAGTTTTTGAGGTCCCCATTTCCAAAACATTTCAGAAAATGATGTCAAACCCAAATGTTTTTCTTCAAGACTTTGCAGTCAGAGAACTGACCCTTTTATTATGCTACCAAAAGTATCAACGTTTCGGGGGGGGGAAGAACCCTCCCTTCATCTTCTCGATTCCACTCCCCGAAATGTTGATACTTTTGGTAGCATAATAAAAGTGGTCAGCTTCCTGACTGCATAATCTTATGTGTGTACAGATCCGTTTCTAAATGATTGCTGTTGCTAAAGGACAAGGCCGGGCCAACGGAGGGCCAGCACCACCAGTGCAGTGAAAGTGAATTGCAGGTGTGCGGAGGAATAATTACAATTACATTTCTAACACGCATAATCAAACACAAAGGACAGATTCCCTTTAAACAACCATCATGCCTTTCCCACAGCCCTACAGAGTTCAAAATAACATATTCAGTTATATTAAGAACATACTTACTTTCAAAAAATTCATCATAATCTATTCTTTCCACGCAGCAAGTATACATGCGCAGGGCAGCAATTTTGATTTTCTGCAATCGAGACAGAAACAGAATCATAATTAGATATGAAATCATGTGAAATACAAGGAATATAAAGAACTGACTGACTGTAGGAGATGGTGGGCAAATATCACCATGAAAGTGAAGTCATTACTAGTCACTATAGTTTGCCACAAGATCAGTTAAAGGAGAAGTAAAGTTGTTTACCACTTGCGGGTGCCAAATGTTAGGCACCCCAAAGTGAATGTATTTATTTACCTGAAACCCAGGGCCGGTGCTCCTATCAGCAGAAAACTGCACCGGCCCGGGGTTATTCCAGCAAGCACCACGGAGCGATCCTCTTCCGGCTTCTCGTGGCTGCATTAGAGTGAAAAGCTGAACTTTAACTAAAAAGTCGGCTTTTTCATTCTACTGCGCTCTATTCTAATTTGCCCCGGGAAATTTGAAGAAAGAAGAAGCCAGAAGAGAAGCGTTCTGTGGCGCTCGCTGGAATAACCCCAGGCCGGGGCAGTTTTCTGCTGATAGGAGCAACAGCCAGGGTTTCAGGTAAGTCAATACATTCACTTGGTGTGCCTAACATTTGACACCCCCAAGTGGCAAATGACTTTCCTTCTCCTTTAAGGATGGCTACACATTTTAAAGATCTGCTCTCGGGCCCTCAGACCAAATTATCTTATCACAAAAAGGGGAAAATGATTGGATCACAACAATGGTAAATACAGGCCACCAGATGAGAACCACATCAACTAGATAATACGGTCTTTGATGCAACTGGATTTTTAGACCAAAAAAGGACCAAATTGTCATCTTTTATTGGCCCTTTTATGGCCACCTGAAGTCTGGTGAAAGAAGAGCAGGTGCTCCAATTGAGCTTTGTAGGTGGGGGCGGTGGCAGGCTAGAAGGAGAAATGCCAGAACTTCACAATGCTCCAGTCAGTTTCTGCCACCAGCCTATGCTCCTAAATGCATAAACGCAACTAATCATAATCTGGGCACATTCCTTGACATGCAGTCGGACATTTGACTTATGTTAGAATAAAGATGTACTCCTAGAAACTCAGGCTAATTGGCTGAGGAGTCTATGGAACCAAGTAATGAGCAGCTGGAGGATCACTGGTTTCACATTTCTATATAAATCTGCCAACAGAAATCTGGCACATGAAGCTTTAGAGCATACTCTTAATTTCAAAATTAAGATATGAGCCTGATGGCACAGGTTCACCGTGAAACCAACCGATACACTGAAAATGCCTCATTGGCCAAGGCACTGCAATCCCATGAAATATCTTGCATTTAGCAAGTGAAGCCTTCAAAATTTAGACTCTTTATGTAAATTTGAAAGCGGTCAAAGGAAAGTTCCTCCGAAGGATCTTAAGGTAGCAAAATACAGAAAAAGTGTGATTCAACACACCCAAAATGGCAAAATCTGGGCCTAACGTTTTCATTAAATCACTTAACCTTTATTTAAAAGGAGTTAAAATGTCAGCATTTAGAACATGCCAGATGCCACAAACCCACAAGGAACAGATGTTCTACAGTTTGCACACTACATACTTCATAGAGCACTGTTATTTTCTTCTTCAGTTCAAATAATAATTCTCTGGAAAAAAAATGGCTCTGGCTTCCACTTACTGATGTACATTAAGACTTTTTTTTCTTTTTGCCCTAAAATTAAGTACGTTGCAACTATTAGCGTAAATGGAAAATGAAGGCCATATTTAATGTTCCACTGGCAAAACCCTTGAACATAAATTCACATTACATTCTAGACTAACTTAGTGACTTTTAGATCAGTGATGAGTTTAATCCATCTTTGCACACCACTATCCAAATAAAGAGCAATCTGGTCAGAGTATTTTAGGTACAGAATTTCGAAAAGGAATATATAACACCACCAAGTCAGGTCAAACAGGTAAAACCTAAAGCAGGCCATCCATGGAAACATTTGCCAGTTTAGACAGGTCTTAATGTGTCAGCATTACATGATTAACTGACATTCACAAACTATTTCATACTGAGTTAAAGTCAATATATACACTATAAAAGTATCTGGGTGCCCCTTTAATTACCGGAACCATCATTAACACAGGTGCCAATGTATCATACAATAAAATTCTTGACAATTCTGTGCTTTCTACTTTGCTGCAACAGTTTGGGGAAGGCCCTTTCCTGTTTCAGAAGGATAATAAACTCCCATACATATAGTAAGGTCCATAAAGAATTCATTTTTAGAATAAGAAAACTTGACTGGCCTACACAAAGCCTTGTCCTTAACCCAACTGAACCCCAGATGCAACCTGGGTCAGATCTCCCAAACATCTGTAACCAGCCTTTCAAGTGTTCATAGAAGCAAGTCCTACAGAAAATGTTCCATCATCTAGTGCAGGGATCCCCAACCTTTCAAACCCATGAGCAACATTCAGAAGTAAAATGAGTTGGGGAGCAAGACTATCATGAAGAATGTTCTTGAGGTGCCAAATAAGGGCTGGCCATTTAGTAGTCCCTATGTAGATTCCCAACCTACATTGAGACTCTGTTTGGCATTACACCTAGTTTTTATGTAACCAAAACTTGCCTCCAAGCCTGGATTTCAAAAACAAGCTCCTGCTTTGAGGCCACTGGGAGCAACATCCAAGGGGTTGGAGAGCAACATGTTGCTCACGAGCTACTGGTTGGGGATCACTGATCTAGTGAAAAGCCTTACCAGACGAGTAGAGGTAGTTATAGCTGTAAAGAGATGCTCAACTTCATATTAATCCCCTTGGTTTTGGAATGAGATGTTGGTCAGGTAGGCATACAATATACTTTATCCATATAGTGCATATGTATCTACACACTACACCTCTGTATTGATGATGATCATTGCTTCAACCTTCCCTGGGGCTCATCTTCTATTACTACATAGCCCCTCAGCCTTAGAGCTATGCAAAAAAATAATTTGGTTGTGTAGCTTAATACACTCACTCTAAAGTGTTTACTGATCCACTTAATGCATCTCACCCATTTGTTGTACTTCAGAGGTCCGGTGAAACCCATTGCTTCAATTATTTTAGTAAAAGTTGAAACCTCTTCCTCTGATGGCTGAAGCTTGTCTTTTGTTGTCTGGTTCTACATGAAATAAAAACAGGCCTGAATAATGAGAACACTGAGGAGTTTCTATAAACATAGTTTTGACAAAATATACAATGAATTAGGCAATTCAGGATATCAGTTATGAAGACACATTATCAAAGGATAATTTGCTTCTGCAAGTGGCATGAACACTGCTTCAATGTTACCACTTTATGGTATTGGCCAGGAACCCAAAAGAGAGAGCTGTGATCAACCAGCCACCACTAAACTAACACCTCTTGGTATATTGGGAGTTTCAGAACTTGAGAACCACATCTTGAGCATCTCTTCTACAAATTGTATTGGAAACACATTCTTAAAAATTGCTCCAACAATAAGAAAGCACATTTCTGGCCAAGAGGCACCCTACTGAGACTGAAGATCCAAGAGTTATGGATGCCAGGCATCAGGGCTGGAACTAGTGGCAGCAGAGGTGTGTGGAATCCATAAGTCCTGCTTTATCAGGGTTCTCTCTGCGAAGCCATTTTGTACATATGAAGAAACTGATTTTGTTTGAAGGCTCATGTTACACGTGTCAAAGTTTCCATTTCGCAGGTAGGGGGGAATTTTCTTCCTGCATTTCTTCTGAAACTGTCAAATATATTAAGGGCTGATTTCAAAGAGTCTGTTTTTAACATTTTCACACTGTAATGTTCTGTGACAGCAGGAAAGAAAGAGAAATCAGTGCAGATAAAGTTGAGGGCCCCAACTGGTTGGAAAATAACAGTCTGCTTCATTCCGTGAACATTCAAATGTTATGGTCTATTTGCATTCAGGCAGGGTCCAGAAGTGTGTTCCACTGCTGCTGTCAACAACAACCCATACAATACCCCTGCCTTCAACAGCCCTAACATACATGTCCTATAATTATTCGCAAGCCTTTTGGACTTGTGACTGGTCAATGCAATGAATTCATGTTGTAGTTGACCATTTACGTTATTCCAACTCCAATATAGACAAACCAGGCGTGGAATCCGATAACCATTCTTACCATGTGAGTAACATGCAGAGGTCTCCATATTTGTGATGTCACGGCAGGGGTTCTGTGTACAGGTCCACGGAGTACTTCTCTCAGCTCACCCTTAGCATGACTCAGATGCTGAAAAACACCAACACACAGACAAAAACATTTTACAAAATTAATTTTGTTTTCCTTATTAATGGGAAAGAACAAGTCTACAGAGGGAGGACATTTATTTAGACCTCTGGCCACACTGTGCAACAATGCAGAAAACGACCCATCCTGCCCACTGTTACTACAGTCTGCCCCCACTATGAAGGTCTGAATAGGTTCACCCAGAAGTTCTTATAGAAGTTCCTGGTGAGTCCATACTACACCTCTCTCAAGCTGGTCACTCTTCTTTTCCTTTCTGTTCTGCCCCATTTGCTGTCCATTGGCCCATAACCAACCTCCTTCTAATTGGTGCACACTTCAAAATTATCTAAATTCTAGGGAATAGCTCACAATATAAGTTAGGGTTATATTACATGGTTAGCACTGAGTATGTTCAGAAATATCTACTGTTTTCATCATTTACTTTTTTTAAGGCAAGTCTTTGCAATATGTAGGAAGAGTATACAAGATATGCAGTGGGGGGGTCTGGTCAATTGGAGGTTACAAAAAACAAGTCACCAGGAGTTTTGCAGAAAACAGGAATAAGTTAATCGCAATATCCACAGCGCCCTCGGTATATAAAGCTATGAAGATAACCCAGACTGAGTATAATTCACAGCAAAGAATTAGTAGTAAGCCGTTTACTGGTCTAGTAAATGTATAAATAACAATAGTTAATGGGTTGTTTGGTTGTGGGTTACAGGTGTCCTGGAAAGACTGTAAAGCAGGCTACACAACAAGACAAACCACAATTTCTTTAACAAAGTTCCTGGGGCTCACAAACCAGAATTTCTTGATCCTTTTCATGGACATGCTATATAGAAACCAAAAAAACTCTAGCAGGAATAAAGAACATTCAACTCTTATTGTGCAGGATGCGCAACTAAATTCCCAACTTGGCCAATATAGCCCCTCAAAAGGACCAGAGGTTCTTTATTTATACCTCTCCTACTTTCTTTTCAATTTCTACTCTCTGAAAGACTTTTTGGTGTTCTACAGGGATAACATCAAGATTCTTCTCAACGTGGATGAAGAAAAATTGTGACTCATACGTTACGTAGTAGTTATTAGTATGGCAGTGTAGTGAATTCCACTTAAACAGCTTTGTACCAATCCAAGAACATGAAAAGTTGCAATTATGCCACGGTCGTCCTGTAGTTGACGGCTTGTACATACATGCTAAAATTACTGAAGCCACCCTCTCCACCTAAATCAATACCTATCTTCTTGCCCAAAAGACATCCACCCCCCCATAGCCATAATTTAAAAAACAAAAACCGTGCAGATTTAAGTCCAAGTATTACACTGCACTCATAAATTGCCGTCTATGGCTTAAACATGGAATAAAGCATTTCGGTGCAAATGCTTAGGTATCCATACTTTGGTATGGGACCGATATGCCACCTTGACTGCGAAATAATCACTTTTTGTATGACTGCCGAGGAGACGGGAACTGCAAATTCCAATCAACTAGCAGTAGTATCCTGTGAACTGAAGGCCTTGTGCATTGAGGCTTCTCTATCCGGCTCTGCATCTCTGAAGCCAGATTTCTTTACTGTCTGTGGTTTGCCTATAGAAGAGAATGTCTCTGAAAGGAATAGCAGGGAGCTGATCCCACAATAGAAGACTGTTCCCCAGCCATGTACTGTGTTCGAGCACTTGCCAGTAAAACTTTCAGTATCAAAACAATCTCTGTGGGTACCAGCGCTCTCACTACACAGCAACCCATGATATATAGGTCATCTTCTCGGGGCTGCTGGCGCCTGGCCTTCCCGTGTCATAGCGCTGGCAGCGACGCTTCACGCCATGCCGTGTGCTTTTCACGGTTATATGCTTTTTTTACATTACACGCCTGCACTTTTGGAGATATTTTACATTACTAACATAGGATAACTCTATAAACAACGGCATTGGAATTTCCTCTAAAATAATTTCAATGCTGAGATTTTGCAGCTGACTTTGCAGTGATTTATGAAACATATTTCTTACTATTTATGTACTTTTGCCTGATTAAGTGTCATTTGAAAACATCTGGGGATCATTGAGGTATTATGCCACGAACAGACTTCCACTAGGATCTTAGTTAGTGCTGGATAATAAACACAGCTGTGGATCTTTAATGCCATTCCCCCATGCATTCATTTGTACCAGAACATATGTAAGGAAAAGTGCTTGAATGTCAGATTTATGAAGATATTGGAGACATAATGGAAATGGCCAGATGATATGCGTATTTGTGCAAATTTAGGGTTAAAATGACAGTGGTCAAGAAACTGTAATATTAAAATCAAGGACGGTTCAGGCCCACACCCCCAAACTGTCCTAGCTATGTCCAGCCACACCCATATCACCCACACCGCTCACTTTGCAATAAATTCTGGGATTGTCCTACCTAAACGGAGACCATTAGGTATAGGTAATGAAATAAAAACCTATAAAGCTCTAGTAACTTTCAGCAATCAACGATTTCAAGCCTCCATCTAAAGCTTGCCAAACAGTTGAAGATATTGGGGAAAGGTCCGATTGTTTGTCAAGGTTACCTGATATGCCCACATTGAGGTGGGCAATACTGGGCTGATCCGATTGTTCACCCTAGTACTCAATGACTGGATTACAACAAAAGATGGTCAGAGTGAGGACTGTATCAACAAGCCGCGTGGTCCTCGCTCCGGAGATATTTTCAAACCTGTCTGATCAATATCTGGCGAGATGTAGCAGATACTCCTAACAAAATCCAAGATTTGAAGGCCTGGATCATTACTTCTATAGAGATGCTGATCCTTTACGATGGTTCGATAAGTTCAAGCCTCGGTGAAACAGTAAGGACAGGGCTGCCTTGCTACCACTGGAATGAGACCCAGGAGCTACTGACTTTTGAATGCTCATTAAGGGGCATATTTTTGCACTCCTTAGGGCTGTGGAACTTGCATCCAGGGTCATAACAAAGGTCCCTAGGGTTTTCGAGAAAAACTGACCCATAATGTAGCAAACCTTTTCATGATATTACAAATAACATATTACTGTATCAAATTAAAGCTCTACAACTAATTGTAATACCTGCCCCCTCAACTCACTCGGCCAAAAGGAACAAAGTCATCTCCATTTCTAGGAGGATGCAAACAATGTTCCAAACAGCTGTCCGCTGTGCTTCTTTGCGCTTACGCTTGTGGGGGCCAGCGGGGAGGGGGGTCCAGGTGACGCGTGTTCACAACTTGGTATGACATATAGGAAAATCATTATAATAAATTGCTGTAGTAAAAAAGAACAACATACCCCTAAATAGCTATAATATGGATAATAGACATATCAGCACAATCTCTTTTTCCCCACAGTTATGGAAAGAATGTTTTTCCCCCAGTTTGATTTTCATTTCATTTTTAGAAACCTCACATACGGATCATCAAAAGGAGCTAAAATAAGATTTATTTTTTTCTGGTATCCATGATGTTTGAGGAATATTACAGTGAAAACATTACTGACCTTTAAACAGCAAAATATTTTGTACAGTTTCTGCTGCTAAGTAACCAAGGTTATTTTCAATAATCATCCATGCACAAATCTTTTGAGACGTAGCAGGTGCCATGCTTTCGTATTTATGGCCAAAATGTGGAGCTGGTGCCACCGGTGACCCCCACTTTTAGGTGTAAAGGGGAACTTAAGTGCAAAAAGAAAGCTTTGCATAGTGCTAGAAGTCTGGATATAGTTTATGTCAGGTGGATAATGATGAGATGGTCCCCATGGAACTTACAGTGATCTTGTACAGTACTTATCAGCACTTGGCCACCTAATGTAGCCTAGCTGGTTCAATGCTATATTGTGAAGGCTGCCCAAAATGATATGAGCATATAAAGAAAATTTTAGGCGCAGTAGTACTTCAAGCCTGACATTTCAGGCCCGTCTGGGCCTTTTATCAAGGCTTGAAACATTGCCCTTTTTGCGGATATACATGGGCTTAATAAAACACAGACTTCACTAAGCAATATGTTGGTGTGCATTTTGGATTTCTTTCTACATGTATCCATTACCCCATGCAAGGGAGGGGTCTTCCGGTAGAGCACCCAGCACTTTCATTGAAGTGATCACTAATCAGGTAGAGCACTCCGCTATTGTGTTGCATCTATCTGGTTGTTGACCTGTGTGACCACCAAAAGAAGTCTTGATCCCTGGTGAGGAATCTGAACATAGACTCATTACTTGGATAAAACAAGTATCAGATACCAATGGTCACATCAGAAGCTGCTGATAAGTCCAAGATTGTAGAGGTCTTAGGAGGATTTTGCTGTGCAAATATTCCAAGTGCCCATTACTTTGGCCCATACCCTAATCCTTCCATAATGGAGAGGAAAGTTAGAAAATGAAAGCACAAATCTCATTGGTTACTAAGTGCAAAATTTCCCTTTGCTCCTTAACATGCTTGTCTGAATGATGCGTAGGCAACGGGACAGGTAATGACTTATGTGCTGCCATGCCCCTCATGAATACAGTGCTGACGAATGCAGAAAGCGAAGTATTCATGGGGAAGACACAGGTCTTTGTTCTCCAGTTTGGACCTACGGCTATTCGGAGTACAAGTGCAGTATATGTTGGCTTGCGCCTGATTTTTGCACCCTGGCCTGTTTTTTTTTAAATGAGCCTTTATTTGTTATCCATACAGGAGTCTGACAAAAAAGACAGCAGGTGTGCCTAGACTTACCTGGCCAGTGCTGTACCGTGCTGCCACACAATGGATGGGCACAAAGGTGCTCTGGGGTAATGCACTGCAAGCTGCTATCTGCGTGTTTATTCGCATCTAAAGGGTTTAAGAAAACAAGACAAGAAACAGATTAATAATCAATCTCTGTTTGGTAAGGCTAGAACAAACACATTAAATGGAAATACTTACAGTAAAAGAGAAAAAAATGCCCTAAATATGTAATTTATCATTCTTATTGGGTACATATTATCGGCTATGCTGATCTCACAATATCATGTTCTGCATCATACTCAAAGTTAAGTCAAAGGTGAACAACCTCTTTAAGAGGAGGCATCAAAGAGTTGAAAGATCTTCTAACACCGTCTTCACTTACCAAGCAAACAATTCATACCTTTCCATATACCCCCCACCAATTGCCCCCTCAATCTGACTTACTAAAAAATGTGCCTGGGTGTGCCAAGGACAGATAAGGTATTATGTTTTATTTTCAAATTTTGGGAATAGCTGGTTACTCTTCAAATAAGCAATACTTAAGGTGACCATAGACGCACAAATAATATCGTACAAAACTAATTTTCGTATAATATTCCGCGCATGTATGGTGGGAAACGAGCTGACTGATATCGGCATAAGACTTGGATATCGGCTGGCTTGTCAATCAGGCTGGACAGAAAATTTTGATCAGGCGCCTTTGAAGGCACCCAAACATTGGCCTTTGTTAGTGCTGTATCTTCAGATACAGGTAGAATTCTATTGTTTCTACCTACATATATGATGATTCAGCTCTACACGTGTGTATTGAAACAAACGATCTTTCTTGGAAAGATCTTTTCCGAGAAAGATCGTAATTCTTACATCTATGGCCTTCTTTAAGCTGGCCATACATTGGCAAATATAAGCCAATACTTTGACCCCTTTAGACTAAGTTGGCAGTTTATCTGCCCATGTAAGGGCACTTTCCAACTGCCTCTCCGGCAGAAATCTGTTCGATTCTATCTTGTAGGTATTGTACATAAACACCCAAATCCTTGAGGGTCCTACAGCAGTCATTGGGTTTGCAGTTTCTAGTGGTATGTCACGAAGTCAACAAGGAAGGAAACAGGAGTCTAATATACTGCTCCTCCTCCACAGCATCCTTGTCCTTTAAGGAAAAAGCTCACCGTAACATATCATGGTGTATTCTGAGCTACACAAAGTTAAAATGTTACGTAAGCCACTATAACTGCTGTGTGTGTCTGAATTCACCCTATTTACACAGGAAATATTTCACTGAATTGCTGACCAAGTGCTTCTATATAATAGGTTATTTATTCACTATACAGGTTTGGGATCTGTTATCTGGAATGCTTAGGACTTTGCGGATAAGGGCTTTTTTTTCCTGTACTCTGCATCACTGTAACTCATCTACTAAAAAAACATTTAAATTTAAACATAAACCACATTGGATTTTTAGGCCTCCAGTAGGGATTCGTGCAACTTAGATACCATTAATTACAAGATACTGGCTTATTTATACAGAGAAAATGGTAACAATAAAAAATGAAAGAATAATCTGTTTAAAATGCATTCTGTGGCAAATGGCCTTGCCATAATTCGGAGCTATCTGGATATTGAATTTCCAGAGAAGGGATTCTAAATACTATATAATAATTAGCCTATAATAAAATTAACAAGTTGCCCAAAAAGGTAAACGGAGATCTTGAGCAGTCTGGGTGCCATACAAGTCTTTTGGGAGGCCAAAAGGACCTTGCTTTAGAGCAGGCGTCCCGAGCCTTTTTTACCCGTGAGCCCCATTCAAATTTAAAAAGAATTGGGGAGCAACACAGGCATGAAAATTCCTATGGGGTGAGAAATAAGGGCTTTGATTGGCTATTTAGTAGCCCCTTTGTTGACTGGCAGCCTACAGGAGGCTCTACTTGGCAGTATACTTAGTTTTTATGCAATTAAAATTTGCCTTCAAGCCTGGAATTCAAAAATAAGCCCCTGCTTTGAGGACATTGAGAGCAACATCCAAGGGGTTGGAGAGCAACATGTTACTCACAAGCTACTGGTTGGGGATCACTGCTTTAGAGAGTAAGGATATACAAATTAAAGAGCTACCATTTTACATAAGCAAACATTTTAGAACTAGAACCGATTCACAGCTACAACTGGACATTGTAGAAGAGAAGGCAGGAAGGGCCCTGCTCGAGGGGCTTACAATCTAAAGCAATGCTACCATTTTTAATTCTTTTCTGAAAAATACATATAGAAAACGTTGAAATTAGATTCTTGTCGTGGGAGCACAACAAATGAAAGTAAAACTTCTCAGAAATAGCGGAATATTCCATGTACTGGAATTCATACTGATTACCTGTTTGTGCTTTATCATACCCGAGTTACTTGTTCAAACATCTATATATTTCAAGACTGCTGGGAGGAATTCTCTTCTGTAACGACCCTCAATAAAAGCTCAGTGAAATGGATTTTTAAAACAAAAAGAAGCTAATCTAGATTTGCCACCTGACCGTATATAGCTGGATTCATGAATCTGATTTGCTTAATGCCCTGCTAGAGAAACAAGTTTGTACAGAACAACGGCTTTGACAGAGTCTTTGCCAGAAGCAACATCCGGCCTTTTGAACACAGGATTCTTCCGCGCCCTTTTCATCATATGAAAGCTGTTGACGTATGTGCAATGCCACATGTCACCTTGGATTATTCACGATTCAGTGACACCACAATTCTTTTCAAGCATACATGCAAATGCAGTTTGTTTCTAGAATGCTCTCCTGAAGACCATGAAACATTCTCATTTTCAATGCAGGCGCACTGGCAGTGTAGTCAAAGAATAGACTGTTTATAAAGTGCCACATCCATACGGTATCTTGGAAAATCTACTCAACGGCTTAATTTGCCTCTCAGTCAGCAGAAGACATCTGGGCACACACGTGTATTCATGCATAGACTCAAGAGATGAGGGGATTGATAAACAATCACAATAAATTCGAAAAATTTTACATTTTATAAATGATATTCTACATTCTCTTGGTGTTCCATGAGGCTCTCAGAAGATACACTGTCACTGGGGACTGTGCAACTGAAACTTGGCAAAATCTCTTAGGACCTGTAGCCAAATACTCAGGGTCTTGCAGGGTCACATTCCACCTGTCGCCAACTGATTTACAACTGTTGGAGTCTCATAGGCGACTCTGGATCTGATGGTTGGCCATAAACCTATTTGCTCCCTGAGATGAATGGAGAAGGGACTGTCAGATCATTAAAGTCCCAGATGTCGATGGGACCCCTCCGATGGTTAATACTACTGTAATGCTCTTCCTGGTGCTATATAATACATGATCATGTGTGTGGAGGTATGTGGTAGCAATCATTATGCACTAAGTCTCATTTACGACCTCAAGCACAGTTGCTTTCCCGCGAAATCTCCCCTCAATCAGTTGTGCTTAAAATCATAATCAAAACGCACCCCTTGTACTTCCATATAATTATACGTTGCACCCACTGCATTCCTGTTCCGAATCAGCCTTTGATGCACCTACTGACAAACAAACATTTAAAATCAAAGGGGTGGTTCACCTTCCGATGTTTTTTCCAGTTCATTTGGTTTCAGATTGTTCACCAGAAATGAATCACTTTCTACGGTATTTTCTATTTGTGACTGTTTTAAAACCATAACAAATTGAAAGCAATTGCAAAAAAAAGTCTTTATTTTATTAGTGGACTACCTGAAAACATCTGAACTGAAAAAAAAAAAAAAAAAAGTGTTTGGAAGGTGAACAACGCCTGTAAATAAACCAAAAAGCACACTCGTATTATTACAGGGAGATAGGGCATCATTTAAAAAGCTTAAAATGATCTGCTTAAAACGATGGATTCCCGTAAAGCTTTTGGGATCCAGCTTGTGACGTCACATTTTCTGGAAATTGTAAACAACCATCCCATTTCTGATCTTATTTTTTCCTATTTGCATGAAATTATAATTTCTACCGGCCACATGACAACTGTATTGAACCCCACTACTTTACAGTTGGAGGATCTAAATCATATTGAGGTCCACACAGGATTATTAACATGTCATAACGGACTGTCTGTTCCTCTTCTGCTGTTTACACTTGTTTTGGCCCTTACACTTCAAGCATTGAGCGGATATCTTCAGTGTGCCGGGTCGTCTGGGCGCCCAATCATGCACAAGAAAGCGAGGCAGGGGCAGAGAGCTGGCCGGCTGGGTTGCCTATGGCACCCAGCTGGCTTGGCCTGCCTCTGCTTACAATAAAGCAATATTAAAGGAGAATTCATTGTCCAATAATCTACATAGTCTCCCCCTCGCATACGTGCTTACCCCTGAAAAGAGCCGCCATCTTCCGGCTCTTTGGTATTCTTCGGCTCATCTTCCTTCCCTTTGGCAATTTCCGGCACTTTTGGCGCATGCGCAGTTGCTACGAACCGGAAGACTGCTCCAACTTTGCATGCGCCAATATGGCGCTCACTTAACAAAGAATACCAAAGGGTCGGAAGATGGCGCACATGAGCTCTGCTGCTCTTACTCTGCACCTCCACGAGAATAATGGATTAGGGGCATTTGCAGGGGTAATCACCTATGCGGGGGGTAGAGTTCTGCGCAGAATCAATTTCTAAGACACCGCATATTTACCCACTTTGATCCGCAACCCGACCCAGACCAGCAACTGCCTTATCTGCAACCTGCTGACCACCTTCAAACAGGAAGTAATGTTGTTGCAAACTGGAAGTGACATCAAAAGTGGGTCGGGGACAGAAACAAGTTTTGTCAAATTTTAAAAGGACTAAAATCTAGACAATATAACATAAGAAATTTAGATGAGACCAGCAAAACACATCTATACCTGCAGCTGTACATCCTACTGATTGTGCCAGGTACCCGCTTTTTTGCGGGTAACCCGTGGGTACCCGACCCGCTACAGGACTCTAGTGGGGGGGACTATGTCGAGTTCTCTTTTAAAAGGGCTGTTCACCTTAAAGTCAACTTTGAGAACGGTGTGGAGAGCGACATTCTGAGACAATTAGCAATGGGTTTTCAATTCTTATTACTTGCGGCTTTTGAGTTGTTTTTAATTCAGCAGCTCTCCAGTTTGCCGCCGCCGCCATATGGTTGCTAGGGAAGGAACAACTCTAGCAACCACACACTGATTTAAATTATATGAATAGGAGAGGGACTGAATAGAAAAACGAGGAATAAACAAAATCAGTAACAATACATTTGGAGCCTTTGGCTGTGCCAGATCTGATACTGTAATAAAGGCGGTTTTATCACTACATGGGAGAGCTGCAATTTACTATAGAGCGTTTGGTTTTTTAGACGGGGTCAGTGAAGCCCACGTCAAAGCTGGAAAGAGTCAGAAGGCCAATAATTAAAAGAAAAATAAAGGCCAATTGAAAAGTTGCTCAGAATGAACCAACTAAAAATGAATTTAAAGGTGAACCACTCATTTAATCTCTAAACCCAGTGAATCAAGTCCAGGAGCAGCTCCCAGTGACTCCCCATTGATTAGAATGAGGACACAGGGTCACCTTGTTAAGTAACCACCAGTTCCCCACACACATCCCTCCAGCGTCTTTCAACGTGAGGCGGATACGTAGCTCCATGGACCGTACCACTATGACACGCACGTTGGGGGGGGGCGCGGATAAAAACATCGTTAATTTACTTACTCCTAATCTGACGAGCGCTGCCATAGTGACGCCGGAGAGTTTACTCGCAGACGCGGAGCCTATCTCATCGTCTCATACTGAACTTGAAACACTTCCGATGGGTTAAAGCGTCACGCATCCGCCCCTTTTCTCTCAGATCAGGGCCGGCGATTGTCCGCCATCTTGTGACTGGCACGGGTTTTGTAGTTTGGAGTTTTAAGAGCGCGCTGAGAGGAAATCTTGGCGCAGCACTGCTAATAGGATTGGTTTAGAGACCATTATAAACGTAATATGTATTTTGAAGGGGATATTAGGCAGGTGTCGCCTGTGTAATGGATATTTGGGGTGTGGAGGCAACTGAGGGGAATTAGGGCAGAGACAGACATGGGGCTCGGGTTGCCTTGACGAGGAAACTTTGGGCGACTTTGGAAAACAAAGCTCTCAGAGTGCCGTCCCGCCTACGATTTATATTGTAGCCAGCGGGGAGGCAGTTCGGGGAGATCAGTCACCCCAAAGAAGAGGAGATTTATTACCAGAAGACATCTCCCCGAAGCCAGGGGCGATCCCGGCCCCTCCGCCACCTGAGGCAGTTGCTGCCTCCCCCATGCACTTATTTTTTTTGCGCCTGAGGGGGTCCACGAGGGCGGTAGCGAGAGCCAGTACGCTAGAGCAGAGAGCCTAACTGCGTTTGTATGCTAGAAGAGCCGAATTCCCTGTTTGAAAACCGGAAATTCGGCTCTTAAAGTACCTGGAGCAGCATATTTGCCGCCCCTGGTACCTAGTGGGGCCTGAGACGACAGCCTCAACTCGCCTCATTGACAAAGCGCCCCTGCCCGAAGCCGCTTGTGTCTTTTTCTTCAGGTTTTGTGACAAGTAGAGTGACTGGGTGTTGTTGATTTGGGGTCCCCATACTTTTGGGAATGATACTTTTTATATTGAGGCTGCAAGGCCCATTACCTCAGGGACCACCACACTCCCAGACTTTTTTCCCACCCAGGGTCGGACTGGCACGAGGGGCCCCCGGGAAAAAACCCAGTGGGCCTCACCAGCCCAGATCCGCACCCAGAAATAACTTTGTGCTGCGCAGCGTGCCATTGTGTCAGCTCAGCAAGGGAGGCCAGAGTCAGCCCCGGGCCCCCAAATCTGACCAGGTCCCAACACCTGTTAGGTTTGCCACCCAGCCGGTAAAACGCTTGCCAGGGCTGTTATTACAGATTTACCAGCAATGTAGCTGCCGGTAAATTTGTAATACCACTAACAAAAGCCCTTGGCCCATCCCCAATCTGCTTAAAATTTACCTTTTCTCAGCCTTCTGGCCATCGTGTGATGTGGATCCACCCAAATTTACATCACAGCTTGCCCCTTTTATGTCACAGCCCACCCTTTTGTTCCTACCACCAGCACGAACCTGCAGTGTTTGCCCAAAGTTCAACCCGTCTGTGTGTTTCGGGTCAGTCCACATAGTGACTGGTTTCTATAAATTACTGGAATTCAGAACTGCAGTGGCCATAGTCCTGGTTAGTATTTTCCTTGCCCAACCAGCACAAATAATAAATCCAAATATTAATAATAGGAAATAAAGTTTAGGTAGGGAGACTAGTAATTTTATTCTCAAAAAGATGACAAATCTACTTAGTGTCTGATACACAACAGTATCTGATGGCTGGTGTATTTTATGCTTGTAATGCATATTAGAGACCCTTGCATGGAACAAGCCCATGAATAGCAAAACAGAAGACAGGAGCAGCCAAGACTGCCAGTGGTGGTTTACCATTAGTTGGTTGCCCAGACCCAACACTTTAGAGTTGGGTGTGACAGGGATGTGGAGGGGCACAGTCCAGGGCCCATGCAGTATTTAATCCACCCCTAACACTGCCATAGTTCATCAGAACTGTTAACGAGGAAAACACAAAATGCTCTGAGTGACCTGGATCCACACCAAAGTACGAATTATTCAACTTATTCCACCAGCCTAAAGTTTTAGCTTCTCAATAGCAGCAGTGATCCAAGACTTCAAACTTTTCACAGGGGGTCACCATCTTGGAAAGTGTCTCCCTCAAGTGACCCCACTAGAAGTATTTAGGATAGTGTTTCTCTGTGGAATGCCCTATACCCTTTCTAACAGAAGTATAATGTTCCAATAGCTATTTCAGTTCCAAAGTGTTTGAAGGTTAAAATATAGTTTATGGCCCTCTAGTGTCTATACATATATTCTTAAACAGACCACTTCCCATGAAATGTCTCATTCAACACATTTCTTTACAAAGCTTTGTAAGGGTAATGGCACAAGTGGAGATTTGTCGCCTGAGGGAAATCTGCTCTACGGATCTCTTGAAAATACCTTTTACTCTGGTATTGGTGTGAATTGATGGGGGTAAAACACATGAGAGCAAAACTCCCAAGAGCAAGACAGATACCTCCTCACACAGCAAGAATTAAATGCAATCACAATTCATTACTCTTAGCACAGCCTTTAAGGACAAGGGTTGTTCTAGTCAATGGTTGTTCTTTGCCTAGGTGTGATGGTTAAAATATCTACATCTTCTACAGTATGTTCCCCTAAAAGTGTGGTAAATCCAAAGAACTTCTGAACATGTGATACATGTAGTAGTTGACCTGCAGGTTATATCTACAAACTTTTCTGCTTTATGCTCCATACACAAACCTACCCATAATATTAGAAATTGTTGCAGCCTTGCCATTCTTGTGTACTTCAGGGCATTCCATTTCATCCAAGATCCAACAATAATGAACTAATACTAGCACAACAAGAATCACCTGTCACAAATCTTCCCAAAGAAAACCCAATCATGGTTGCATCTCTGTCGGAATATGATTTGGGGCTTGCCAAAATATTCTACATTGTGAGGAAACATACTGTTAGAAGACTTGTAGGAACATCATTGCCACACTGCTCTATCACTGCTACTCTCCCTAATGCAGAAAAGAGCTTTAAAAACTCCATATCTCATGCATTCACCTTTTTCTTAGATATTTCCAATCTACTTTTGATGGTGATGGAGTCATTTTGGCTTGGGGTCCTACTGAGTGGGACTGAAGTTAAAATAAACCAGCTTTTTATATTTTTTAAATGTTTTAACTGGGTCCTAGGTGCTGTGTCTAATACCTCTACATTTAGAAGCCCCTGTGAGAACTTTTTTATGCAGTTTTAAAAGTAAAAAGGTGCTCGTGTTCGTTATATAAAGGTTGATGCTAAGGGGGCTGAAAAACTTCCAACCACTGAAACATGCACGCTAATGTTGTAACAGCCTAGTTACCTCTAGCAACAAATCAGATGTTTGCTTTTGTTGTTCTAACTACAGAACACCAATTAATGGTAACTGTTGATAGGTTGCTATGGGCTACTGCTCACGAAGAACATTTTTCACCTGTTACATATGTTTTAAATGAATGACTGTGTCATCACAGACAACAGTGACTAGAAGCAGACCCATATATGTATATGTTTAACATATATGTTTACATTTTGGGCAACACCAGAAGTTCATAAAATTTAAACCTTAGGAGGACTAACAGCACAAAGCCTATTCATTCCTCAGTGAACATCATTCAGTTTAAAATCTGCTGTATCCAAAAGCACAAATTCATTAAAAAGAAATGAAACCGTCATGTAGATTTAAGACACAATAACGAAAGGTCATCACTGACAACACCACCGTACAAGCGCAGATTTAACATAAACAAGAATGTTGAAATAAGTTGGGAAAATGAAATATACTTAGAAACAAAATTGATTCAGAATGTAACATTTTCCAGCCTGTGGTTCTACCGTGTGTACAAATTGGCAAACTGCCTCATTCAAACATGTGAACTTTGTAAAAAGGTACATTGTTAACTTTCTTCTTCCTAGACAGCAAAATTTAAAATGTGCTGCCGAAATGTCTGCCAGAAGATAAAGAACTTTATAATGTGGTCAATGAAACTTAAGAGTAAAAGCAGAGCAAATGAGTGATGAGGTCAAACCTAGTGAAATAATGTTTCTGGTGAAGAAGAAACCATTATTCCTTCTTTCAGAATATTATTGACATTGCTGCAAATTATCTTTTTTTGCTGCGGGAGCAGATATTGAGAATTTCTAAATAGAAAAATGTTTTTGAAGCTTTGGTAATGGGTGAAAATCGGTGGGTTTTTCCATTCTACATGCGTAGACTGGCAATGTCCCAGGCCAAACTCACAGTTCCTGCTAAAGGTTGGTCTGTAAAGGTAAATGTATTGATTTCCAATGGTATGAACTTTTCTTTGTTTTGTAAGTATCTTATACACAGCAAGTGATGTTGACAACTAACAAGACTCACTGAATGTTCTCTTCTTTGTTACCTGCAATGGGGCAGGTGACTTTAACCCAGAATCATTTTGAATCAAACCCCTTAGATTACATCTTTATGAACTTCTGTAGAAGATCGTCTGGTTTTAGTTGCTGAATTTCTTTACATTCAGAATGTTGAGATTTTTGTAATTTATTAATTTTAGAAATTCGCCTTCAGAAAACTCGGCTTCAGAAACCTTCAACATCACGAGATCTCAAATTTGATTACATCTGTCTTCTAATGTTGGAGTATGGCGATGGAAGCATAAGAGAGAATTGCAATTCATTTTATGTTGATTTCATTCTCTTTTTTTTTTTCCTATTCCTTGAGTAATTTACTATTAAATAATTGTTACATAAAGGTGCCTTACAATGCAACAGGAGAGATATTCTTAGATTTATTGACCATAACTGTCTTAAAGACCACAGATAAAGCAAACTGGTTAGATTATGTTTACTGAATGGATCAAAATGTCAAATCCTGATATTTCCGGTAGGACCAGAATGCTCAGGACTTGGAGTTTTCCATAATTTGGATCTCCGTAGCTTAAGTCTGCTAATGTAAACATTAATTAAAGGAGAAATAACCTCCAGTAACAAAAGCCCCCCTTAACTGCCTGCCATTGCCACTTTCCCTTTCCCTGTGCATTAGTCAAAAAGAAGCCCCTGAAAAAAAACCTGAACCTAAAATGTAGAACCGTGCAGCAAATTTCCCTGGCACAGTTTAAGACAATTCCTGACCAGGCCCAACTGTGCATGCTCCTGCAGGCTTCATGTCGGCGAAGAGACATAAAAGAATACGAAAGGGCAAAAGATGATGCCTGGGATCTTAGTTCTTAGTTCTCCTTTAAGCCGAACAGAATTGTTTTGCCTCTGATAAGGATTAATTGTATCTTATCTAAAATTAAAAATGTAAGCTTCCCGTAATTCGAGCTTCCTAGATAACAGGTTCCTAGATAACAAAACCTACCTAACATTTCTCAGTTTACTTGTGCTCCTGGTGTTGCCTGTTTTCCATTGAATGTAGATGGTGTCTTAGAAAGTTGTTATATTTTTTATGTTATGTAATAACTCAATGTCATAGTTATTGTGTCAATTAACTTTTGGTCATAAAATATGCTTGTTTTGAAAAACTAATAAAAATTACAGTCCAAAAAAAAAAAATGTAGATGATGCAAATGATGTAGCATTTACATTTTTGGCTTGTATTAGTTTTACAGACTTTTATGGTGGACTAACGAATAGATTTAGAAAATCAAACATTTAAGGCTTCCAACAAAATGTATTTTTTAAATATTTTCATTGGATTTCTTGCCTGCTTCTTGGACTTTTGATTTAAATCTGTCAATGAAATTTTTTGTTTTTTTTCTTCTTCTTAGGTAACGGCAAGTAAAGATGGTGTTTGAAGCGAGATAAAAGTGTGCTCTATTCTCAGAGGAACAAGGAATAAAAAGCTTTTCACCAAGTGAAAAGAGTGCACCCCCTAAAACCAAAATGTGCTGGAAAGAAACGTGTTCCTTCATGTGTTTGTGAAGATCTTCAGATAATTCAGGTCCACTGAAAACATGATTTGGAAAAGTGAAACCCTTCTTTGCCCTGATAACCCCTAAATGGCTCTGTAAGGGAATCAACTGCTCAACTTCTCAGTTCTAAATGTTAAAGAGCTTTCTGAGTGTCATGATAAGCTGCTTTCTAAAGTCAACAGGTTCCTCGTTTCCTCTTCGAACAGCTACCAGTGAATTTATTACAATACGTTATTTTTATACACTTTAACAAAGTTGTTCACAGCAACCCTGACCCAATAGAGCTTATAATCTAAATTGCTCTAGGACCTGGGACACCAGCACCCAAGCCAAGGTGGCAATGTTAGCAACAGTGTCACCAAAAAGTATTCTTCTTAGACCCACTCATACTGTATATTAAATGAAGGTGCCCTTATTGCCTTCAATGTAAGCAAGTAAGTGTATAGTGACAGTTAAGTCTATCATTTTTAAACTTTAATACGTTTAAGGAATGTTACAGTATTCTAAAATTTCACAAGGAATTCTAAAATGCCACCACTTTGAATAACACAACCATTCATGAAAACCGCACTGCCTAAAATATAAGTTCCTTGGAAGGCATCATTCATGTTTCCTGAAATTAAAGAAGTTCATAAAGTCTCAATTTTATGAAATTCTGTGATGAAATTTGTATCGCTGTGCGGTAACATGCCATTCAATAAATATTTACCACTTCACAGAAATGTAAGTACCATACTTGCATTTAGTAAAAATTTGCCTATTTGGAATTCTAACACTTTTTTTTTTTTGCAATGAACCACTCTCAGTATTTAACAATGCCCTCTTTAAAGGAAATCTAAATCAAAACTCCTACTTCTTCTGTAGGGGATCTAAACCCAAAAAATTAATTGGTGTAAACTTTCCCATAGTGCTTCTCTGATAACTTTACATGAATTTTCTGTTTTTAGCGGTTTCTGGGATATTTTGATTGCTAATACCAGGTTTTTGGCTTAACTGGGAGTCAGCAACCTGAGGGGAAGTGCTTAAACAGTACATAGGGCAGTTAGGGTCACTGACCCTCTGGGCCTTCAAAAAGAGTTGCTGAACCAAGCCTATCTATCTGCATAACACTGTCGAAAACGATCTCAGAAATTACTTAAAGAAATTCCGTCATGATTTTTATGGTGTAGTTTTTATTTCTAAATTACGCTGTTTACACTGCAAATGATTCACTCTACCATGTAAAATGACATGACAGCATCCCTTTAAAATGGAAAATGAATGTAAATAGCAAAAGTGATCAGAGGCTCACAATGAATACGTTTACAGAAACTGCGTTTAGATTCCTCTTAAAAAAGCCATTTCCCAAACTGCCACCAATTTTGATTCTTTAAACTCTCTGCGACCGCAATTATTTTCTAAGTTTTACAAACTCAAATTTTTGAGAGTTATAAAATAAATAAAAAAAAAATACCTTTAGAATTCAATGGGAGATATATTTAAAAATGAAAATAAAAAAAATTGGGTTTTTGAAAAATTAGCAATTCCGGTATAATTTACCGCGGTAAACTTTTTCCTTTTTAGAGCATTTGAGTTCAGTTTTTGGAATTTCGAAAATTGTAAAATGTGAATTTTTATGAATCTCATGAAAGCCATTTTTAAAAGGGAGGGATCCACCATTAAACTCTGCTGGGAATATTTCTATGAGCCCAATAAATGCATATTCCCTAGGATATTAAGGAATGCAGTATATATATTGCTTTAATACAATTCACCAGCATTTTTCTTTGTCTTTAGCGCATAG
Source organism: Xenopus laevis (assembly GCF_017654675.1). Lineage (NCBI taxonomy): Eukaryota > Metazoa > Chordata > Amphibia > Anura > Pipidae > Xenopus > Xenopus laevis. The sequence continues at coordinate 3,779,550 of NC_054388.1, read as the reverse complement.
TATATCTAACCAATAATGCAATTATTGTGCAGTTTTGCTGTTTGAGGTTTTCATAGATCAGAATTCTGCTAAGCAGCTGTGAAGGTGCGATACTATTAATGTTCCCAATGTTTCTAACGTTGTTAGGTCTATTTAAAATTACCGTATCCTTTTTTGGCAGCAGTTAGTGCTGAAAGAAAGTTGGCTATCAGTTGTTATATTATCCCGCAAATGTAATTTTCTGGTTATTGACAGACATTTAAGATTATTTTAAATTACACTCTTGTCTTCTTCTCTGGTTATGGGGTTTGGCAACAAGTAAGCCTTCAGTTTCCAAGTATGTGATCCTGTTTCTGTAAATTCAATTTTGGTTATATAGAATTGGTCATCTCAAGTGTTGGATTCAGTGTTCCGTGGGACATGTACAGACATAGCAAGCAATAGAAAGAAAGCTCCGGAAGTAAAGGGGGTGATTTAGACCATTTATTATGGCAGAGGTACAGGCAAATACATGTTATTTTATGTCAACCTTTCTTGAGTATTGACAAAAGTGATGCGTGTGAGACATTTGAGAAAATGTTACATGGTAATGCTTAGCTGGACATCCAGGGAACAAGATCACCACTAAAAATATGGATAAACGGAGGGCCATTTTCTACTATAGATTGTTTATTTCAACCTTTCTTCATTTGAGTAGACTTAGTAAAAAATTAAGCAATTTGTGGATTAAAATCCAAAATATGGAGAGCCTTCCACTTTATAGTGGACAGATGAAAAGATCTTTATGGTAATAATGCTTTAGACCAAAATATGAATTTCATCTTTAATACAAGTGGCGTTCCTTACATTTTTAATAAATAAATATGTATCTATATAAATTGCTAAAGATGGCACATAATTTCCGAAAATATTATAATGTTATATATATATGTGTATATAATAAAAATGAAATTCTATTAATTCAAAGTCACTTGCAAGAAGTTCAACTAGTAATGTGGCTGTAAGGTTTCATGAATTGAGCCAAATTTCTCACGTCAAAGAGAAAAAAAAAACAGTGGCGGCTGATCAGACGAGTTATTCATTGGAAATTTACCTATGGAAATTCACCAATTTAATTCACAAGCCCCCCGTGCGTGTAGTTTAAAAAAAAAATCCATTTTATAAAGTGTAACCCTACGCCCACCCCAGTAAAAATATCCCAGTTCATCCTCTTTCACCATTAAACATGTGGTGTGGTCTTCCGGTTTCCCCTTGGAGCTCAGGTTAGTAGTAATTACTTGTTCAGAAAATATTAGTTCAGTTTGGATGAAGATTTTGCTATGAAAGCAATTTCAGACTAGTGCGACCTGAGCTCCTTTGGAAAGAGAGTACTCCCCTATTAAAATAAAAAAAAATCATAAAATGTTTTCTATTTATGGTACTTAAGATTTTTTGATTTTGAAAAGGGAGATTTCATCACATTGCTTAGAGTGTTCAGTTTTGTGTAATGCGCTTCAACTGTTTCTGTTAATAACCAAAAGGAGATTTTGATATATTACACCTATAACTAAATAGGTAATATTCCATGACGTTTCGAAGAATTTTAATCCATCGTTTGAAGGATTTTCCTTAGATCAAAAAAAGATTAGAAAGCTTATGGGGAAGACTATCATTGATGCTCGGTAGGTTTAAACTGGCGAAGTAGGTAGTCAAAGTTTTTTTTAAAGAGACAGTACTTCGACTATCGAATAGTCGAACGATTTTTAGTTTGAGTCGTAGTTGAAGGTTGAAGTAGACTATTCGGAAAAAACTAAATCAAAACAGTTTTAGCCTTCTACAAAAGTCTTGCAGGAAGACTCAAGTGATCCCAAACACCAGGCCAAAGTAAAGCAGTAGTGGCTCAAGAACAAAAAAGTCCTGCCAATCAATGCAGTATTTGAAAATTCAGTTGTACAAGTGTCATCCAACATTCTGTATGAAATCTTCCTGAAAGAATGGGGTAGAAATCATTCCTACACCGTATACAAAGCTGATACATAGTTCATATTTACTAACATAGTATAATTTCAAGGTTATTTTTTTCAATATAATTTCAATATCAAAATCCGAAATTTTCAGATTATTTTATTAAAAAAAAGTTTGAGCCAACTAGAATCCATGATTTGACCTTATTTATTATAAAAAAGCACGATTTAATCAGATTGGGTAAAAACTCGTTAAAATCTAGCGAAAATATGAATCTTATGAATTTTTGCCTGAAATTGTCGGATTTTCAGGCTAATTCCAGTGCAGACCACACTTCCAAATAGGATAGGGATCTCTCCCATTGACTTATATACAATCTCGGCAGGTCTGCGGTGGAGTATTTTCAGATTCAAACTTTTTCCATCCTGGGGGTATAATAGATCTCGAAAAATTTTCTGATTTTACTGGAATTTTTCAGGTTTTTTGGATTCGGTCAAAAATTTTGCTTTTTGGTATGACTATAACTTTCTGTGACAAAAAGAAAAACTTACACTCGCACACCCTGGCCGTCCGAAATCACACGAGTTCCAGGTGCTAGATGTGTAGAGGAATTGGACAACCTCGAAAGCAGCATAGACACAAGACACACCAGCACAGCATGGATACTTCTAGCAGGATTAGACCTTGCTCGTTTATTTGCCGATGCAACGTTTCGGGGCGTGACGTTGTGTCTATAACTTTCTGTACCTCAAACCTCTTCACATCGACTTATTTCTCCTAGATAGCTGGGTTAGATATATTTCTGATCAATGCAGTTGTTAGGAAGAATATCTACTCTGCATTAGATTTTTTATATCAGTTTACATTGCTTCACATGCCACTGGTTTGTTTTTATAAATAATTCAGATAACCCCTATGCTCCTTGTTTACCAGAGTGGACTACCGTGAAAGACATTTAAAAGAGCAAAAGTGGTAAAATGCAAACTGAGACCAGATAAAAGAGTATATTTATGTAAATGTTTTAAGGATTAAAATATATATTCTTGCGTGTGCTGTGCTGAAGGAGAGTTTAAAGGGATACTGTCATGGGAAAAAATTGTTTTTTTTCAAAATGAATCAGTTGATTGAATGAATGAATCAGTGCTGCTCCAGCAGAATTCTGCACTGAAATCCATTTCTCAAAAGAGCAAACAGATTTTTTTATATTCAATTTTGAAATCTGACATGGGGCTAGACATATTGTCAATTTCCCAACTGCCCCCAGTCATGTAATTTGTGCTCTGATAAACTTCAATCACTGCTGTACTGCAAGTTGGAGTGATATCACCCCCTCCCTTTTCCCCCAGCAGCCAAACAAATGAACAATGGGAAGGTAACCAGATAACAGCTCCCTAACACAAGATAACAGCTGCCTGGTAGATCTAAGAACAACACCCAATATTAAAAACCCATGTCCCACTGAGACACATTCAGTTACATTGAGAAGGAAAAACAGCAGCCTGCCAGAAAGCATTTCTCTCCTAAAGTGCAGGCACAATTCACATGACATGGGGCAGCTGGGAAATTGACAAAATGTCTAGCCCCATGTCAGATTTCAAAATTGAATATAAAAAAATCTGTTTGCTCTTTTGAGAAATGGATTTCAGTGCAGAATTCTGCTGGAGCAGCACTATTAACTGATGCGTTTTAAAAAAAACATGTTTTCCGATGACAGTATCCCTTTAAGTTGTGTTTTTTTTTGGTGTATTTTAAAACAGGAAAAGAAATTTAGAAAAATTATTTTTTTCCGTATTTTATAGTAAAAAAAACTAAAAATTGTTGAGTTTTTGGCATTCGAACTTTAATAAATAACCTCCAAAATGTATTATTTAATTATAAAATCGTTTGGTAAAAGTCGTAAATGAGAATTGAACTTTATGCCTCACATCAAGCCGTGTTAGTAATGCAGAATCTGTAAAGAGATCTCGCCATGTCTCCTACCGCTAGTTATCATAAGGGCTTGGATCCCCCCAATAATTCGTTACGCGCCAGCTTGGAACCACTAAACGTATTCGTGATAATGAGTGCACTTATTACAGTTCCTAATGTGCTGATAAATTTGGCCAATAAAATGAATTCCCGCCCGTGGCCAAAAATCTGCCATCCAGCCGTTGTTGCCGACATTGAACATATGTAGTTAGGTCTGACTGACCAAAAGAAAGAGATAAAACGATGATTATCAACTGAAACTGCACCGAGTAAAGAAAGAAAGAAAAAACGCTGCGGGGAGAAATTGGGCTCTTGGCATCAATTTACCCTGCGGGCCCCCCATGCATGCCCTCGCTCTCCAGTTACTTAGTATGCCTAAATGGTATAATTATCTTTTCACATGCAATTATTTTCCCCCCCGAAGGCAGGAAATAGTTGAGTTCAACTGATGTAGTCATTTATGGTCCACTGAAGTACTATAAAAGGAATTCTGTTTCAGTAACTGCAAACGGCAACACTTCAATTCACAAAGGAATAATGGCAGCTCTTTATTGCTGGCGTTTGTTAAGTGAAAAGTTTATACGTCAGTCACTCATTTGCGATGTTAGAAAAATATCGAACTCATTTAGGAGGCATAAATCTTGGCAGAAGATTAAAATTAGAGGATTATGTAAACAAAATCGAGGCATTATTGCACTCGTGTCTGTATGAAGTCCCTTTCGCTCTCTCAATTGCTTCCCTTTTCACGCCGCTGCCATTCCTTCTCTAGGTCTTCCTCTGGTCATGACTGCTCAAGCTGTGACAAGCCAGAAGAAATGCTTTTGCTGATTTGTAATATTTTCAGTTAAAACATAACTAACGAATTTGGAAAAAAAAAGGTGGAGATGGTTCATTGGGGTGTTTTGACCTCGAGGAACTATAGTGTGACAGAGTCATAAAGATGGTTACTTGGTTCTCCGATGGTGTAGTCATGACCTAGAGTACGAGCTACTTACCCATATGATGTGATGTCCTAAGCCTTCTCCGGTAACAGGATACCAACATAGTAAAAGAAAATTATGAAAGGACTAAGAGGTGAAGTTAGTGATTGTGCAAATGCATATCATCACCAGGCAAGAAAGCTACCACTGAAGAGCAAAGCCCCTACAAACAGGTCCTGAAATATCTCTGCTGCACTTGATCAACAATATAGACGTTGTAATAAGTGCATTAGTCAAGTGCTGTTTCTTGTGCAATTGCCCATTTTCTTTTCTTAATGCAGTGTTTCCCCCCCCCAGAATTCCACTGTCATTGTACTCAATGCGGGGAGCTGCACCTGATGCAACTGTTGCAACCAATGCTTAATTATTTTTTGATTGGCCTACTACAGTAGTTAGAAAATGAAAGCAAACGTCTGGTTGTTCCGTTCATGCAATTTACCCCCTATCTTAGCAAATATACGTAGCCTAGGCCTTCTCAATCCAATTATATATGTCCCTCTAAAAAAGAGAATGTTGGCAGGTATGGTAACTGCTGCACACACACACATATACAAAAATACCCAAATTCTGTTAATAGTGCTGCTCCAGCAGAATTCTGCACTGAAATACATTTCTCAAAAGAGCAAACAGATTGTTTTGCATTCAATTTTGAAATCTGACATGGGGCTAGACATATTGTCAATTTCCCAGCTGCCCCTGGTCATGTGACTTGTGCTTCAGTCACTCTTTACTGCTGTACTGCAAGTTGGAGTGATATCACCCCCTCCCTTTTTCCTCCCAGCAGCCAAACAAAAGAACAATGGGAAGGTAACCAGATAACAGCTCCCTAACACAAGATAACAGCTGCCTGGTAGATCTAAGAACATCACTCAATAGTAAAAACCCATGTCACACTGAGACACATTCAGTTACATTGACAAGGAAAAACAGCAGCCTGCCAGAAAGCATTTCACTCCTAAAGTGCAGGCACAAGTCACATGACTTGGGGCAGCTGGGAAATTGACAATATGTCTAGCCCCATGCCAGATTTCAAAATTGAATATAGAAAAATCTGTTTGTTCTTTTGAGAAATGGATTTCAGTGCAGAATTCTGCTGGAGTAGCACTATTAACTGATGTGTTATGAAAAAAACATGTTTTCTGATGACAGGATCCCTTTAAAGAAAACAGCAACTTGACATTGGTCTTCATACATTGAGCCCAATTCCATTAGACATGCTAATCTGGCCATAGTACCCCTTTGAGTTATTTATGGAAAAAAAGCACTCTTCAGTGGTGACAGATAACTGGCTATAGCATAGGAATGCTTTTCATTTCAGCTTGCAAATTTTAGCTCCTTGGACACAGAGAAGTTCGTGTAATTTCGATATTTAGCTAAGTGCTTAAATGTGTGCTTGCTTCATGCAAATATGACCTTTCTTGAATGCAATGCTTGAAGGTAAAGCACAATACAATGCTATGGCATCCTCTGATGAATACGTAAAGGTTGTATACCTTGATAGAACAAAAGCTAAGTAAAGTAACCTGTATATACTCATCTCATGGTTTCCTGTATATATGTCTTCATATCAATATTTACATACTGTATAATCCACTACTGCCCTTCCACCCTGCCTGCCCCTGACTTGCAAGTCATTAACACACACAGTTGGGGAGCAGAAGTAGATGCAACTCTTGGAACTCTCGGAGTAGGCTTGTATATGAGCTTGGTGTTGTCTCCATTCATTTTTCTGCACACAAATGTATAAAAAAAGCTAAATATATGAACATAGGTAATGACCAAATTGCTTACCTCTAGAAAGATCGCCAACAGCCATTTTTATGTTAAAACGGGGCACTACTGCCCCTTCCTATGTAAATATATTCTCCCATCATGACTGGCATCCCTGACCCTAAATATTTGGGTGAGGATCACTACTGATGCACCCTTGTTCTTTAATCGTTCTTTGACTTATTGCACCAGACTATAACTCGATATAGTCATCACTTTGCTATGGTAGTAGGTAGAGCAAGATGGCGACAGTAGGACAAGATACCAAAGATAGGGTGGACAATGTGTTTATGGTAAAACTTTATATCAGTGCCTGAATTACCCATATATCCCAACAGCTGAGGGCTGTCCAAGGGCTGGCCATAGCCTTGTACAGTACTTTGTACAAATAACACATAAGTCTGTTTTGCCGTAGCACCATCACAACTAAGCCTTTAGCTGCCATTTCTGCTCAACATTCACAGACCTTTCCTTTTATCCTCCTTGTCTTTCCTCCCAAAATATACAAACGATGTCTTGTGTCATGTAAACACCAGAAAAATAATTCTATAAGTGGGTCAGAGGTGGGCTTATTATAGATGGTTTCAGGGGTTAATCGGTGCTACATTTTTGAAAGATATGTCATTTTTAGGCTAGGCTATAAACACATTAAGCGTTTGTCATTCGTTGCCTTCAATTTTGTTTTTTTTTTATACCCGTCTGGGTTGTTAATTGCAAACACATTTTTCATCAGGCTCGTGAGAAGCAGATGTAATGAAACCAGTATAAACATAGACATACAGGGTGGGATAACCCTGCTTGGTTGCTGCATCAATGGCAGGTGCACGCTGAGCAAGTTCTCTGATGGCCCAAGAAGAACAACATTTGTTCGGATTCCTTTACAATATTGAGTAAATGTTTATGATCATGTTAAAGGCTTGTCAGACATGGTGCAAGAAGAGTATATGAAATATTATTATAAGCACTAGAGATTCTGCCCTGCAGTTTTCTTTGTCTACTTCAAATGATAAAATGCCCAATTAGCAGTTCATATCATGTTCTTATTTAATGTAGGAAGAAGGAACATTCACCCAGTGACCATGGATACCTCTTCATTTGTCTTAAACAAACCAATTACAGTAGATTTTCACCTGACATAATATGGAAGAAGGGAGCACATCAACATAGAACACCCAACAGAATTCCCTTTCCGCTTCTGGCCCTAAAATCTGGGAAGTCTCTAAACCTGGACCGGCCTTGCCATCTTCCATCTCTCATGCACCCTCACCTGCCCATCTCTGCCCATCAATGGAAGGTCAAGCTAGAGATGCACCGGAGGAGACTGAGGAGGAGGCACAAATGTCACTAAGGTAAATTGTCAGCTCAAACCCACCTAATTAAGGGCATTGAGATTGGGTTAAAAATAAACCAGAGGGTGTCCTGACTCATTTAATGCTTAGCTTGTGCTGTAAGGATGCAACATGAACGGTTGTGGCACAAATGAGTTGATACATGACAATTAGGAATGATCCTGGAATCTGAACCCAATAAGCGATATAAATAAGGTCCCGTCTGAGCCTCCTGTTGAATAGTGAAAGTGCTATAACCCCCACCATATATACAGCCTATCGACGGGAATGAAACTGTGTCCTGATTTTGTTTTTTTTACATTTTCTGCCCTGTTGAACTCTTTTTGGCTGCTAATACAAAGGTGGTAAACTGATCGCTGATTGGTTTAAAAGTACATAAATGAGTCTATGTTCTCAAATGTTATTTGAATTTTAAAATTAATTTTCCAGTATTGTTACAGCTGGCATCTACACAGAAAAAGCGACCCATGTCCTCCCAGCCCATATTTTAAACATATGTTCTCCCAATGACTTTTAGCCATTGTAAATTTGTGTGCCAATTCATCTCACAAGTATTCTAATGTGCAAATAAAGGGTATTTGTGTTCTGCTCAAGGGTTTTGGCATGGAACGTGCATATTGCATGCCAACTTCACTCTTAGTACTTTTGGGGCACTGAAATGTGTTAGGATAGAAATAAATATTGAATGCTGCTAGCTTAAATATCAGCAGAGAATGTTTTCTAAAATATGATGTATAAATGTGAATATTTTACAGAGAAGAGATTTCCCGACTCTACCGCTGACCCTCTTGGAGGTCACCAAAGATGTAGATGGGAGAACACAACTTAAAGACAAATAAGGGTGGTATTGATGGTAAATGTTTATATATGATCTTTCAGATAATACTTTAAGCAAGTAGGATCAGAACTGGGTTAAACATTTTGCTATTGTAGATATATATATATATAGCTGATGTGATATTGTTATTTTATCAGACCTTATTATTATGAGGGTCCAGCCAAATCTGAGATGTCAAAGGTGGGTCTTAAATATAAGGCCTGAAAACTGCTGCAGAATAGAAGATGTTGATATTCCTTTTAATCTTAGAAGAGATCTAAAGATGGAATAACTTTGGAGAGTTAAACAACTTCTTGAAGAGAATTAGCCATCTTTCAAGAGTTGGACTCTTATTTGACTCTCCCAGACATTTAGAACTTAGATTAGATATCCACACCAAAGAATCAGAGACCCATCCTGGCCGGTTTGTCTTAAGGTGACCATACATGGGCAGGTCCTTCTGACTCACCAAAATTCCTCTGACATTTGGACACCTTGCCCGAGTTATGTGAAGAATAATATCCTTTTGTAATGTTTTTAACTGCAACAAATATTCATCATACATAACAACATTAGTGGTAGAGCTAAGTGAATCTATGAAATATACTAGTATCTGGAGGCCTGTTTATTGGAGGTCGAATTTTAGATTAGGTTTATGATTATGATTCTGCTCTAGGAACCTAATCTAATTAAACTCTATTCCTCTAAAATCACGAACGCCTTGAAAGTAATTAAAATATCTGAATACAAAAAGTATGAATGAAAATAGCTGCCGGAAAAATTCAAAATTCACAAATTTTCATGAACAGATGAAAAATTTGTACGACAATGAATATTTTGATGGTCGAAAACTTCTTAAACCACAAATGAAAGGCTGATCCTTCCATTAACTTCTACGTGACCTCAACAGCCTTTACTTGCCATACTTTTGTATTCGACGATTCCTCTTAGTCTTTACATTCAGCACCCTTCAGCTATGTTGCTATTATGGCAGTTATGTTACCTAAACTTGTAAAACTTGAACAGATATGTTTTGTGAAGACAAGACGTGTACTTGACAAACTTTATGTAAACAGCAAGCTTTTTTTCTGCCACTGGGTGGTGTACAAAATGTGATATTCTACTTCCATTTCCAATTAATATAATTTTAAATGTTTTAGTTTCAAGTATGGTGGTAAAAAAAGCAAGCTCTATCTCATCCCTTATCCAGAAAGGTCAGAACAATGGGCCATCTCCTGTAGAGTCCATTTTATGCAAATTGAACTTTTAAATTGATTACTTTATCCCAACTAAGCTGTACGACTCCATATTGGTTTCAAGACAATCCTGTTGGGTTTATTTAATATTTAAATGACTTTGAGCAGACTTTAGTCATAATGATTCCAAAATTATGGAAAGATTCCTTATCTGGAAAATCTGGGATTGTAATTTAACACTTCCAACGTATGTTGGTACACAAGCCCTTATGTGTATTGGAAACTGATGGGACCGCATAGCACTTGAACCAGGTGCACATGTTGTAACAACCTAGACAAAACATGATTTTCTAGCACCAAGCTCAATATTTCCGTAATGTTTAAGGAATGCTACAAATGTTGCTTCCTGTTACATGGAATACAAGTAGGTTGTTCAGTTTTTAAACAAATGTGTTGGTTCCGTGTTGAAAGACACAACTCACACTTATTTCTAAGAACATGCTGGAACAATTATGATGTTTGTATCCCGGGCAGTCAAGCATAAGTTAGAAAAGATATTTCCTCCAGCTGAAAACCCATACCATTGTTTTGTTACGTTCTGGAAACTTTCATATATGTATGTGTGTTACGATCCTCTCTGTGTATAGAACATTACATTTTAAAGGGGTAGTTCACACGTAAGTTAACTTTTAGCATGTTATAGAATAGCCAGTTCTAAGCAACTTCTCAATTAGCCTTCATTTTTTTTATTGTCTTCTGAATCTTTCCAGCTTTCAAATGGGGGTTACTGATCTCATCTAATAACAAATGCTAAAAACAAATAAATAATGGAAACCCAATGCAAATTGTCTCAAATGATCACTCTCTACATCATATTAAAAGTCAATATCAAGGTTATCAACCAATGATCATTCCCCTGACCATTGTGGCCATAAATACTGATGCTCAAATAAGGTCTCTGATGATGGTATCTCCACACATTGTGCCTTTCTTCCTTATAAATAAAGGATTTTTGTTTTTACAATAAATTTTTATAATTTTAGGGTGAGAACAATAAATTCCAGGGTAAATTAGAGGTCTATTTATTAAAGGTCGACTTTTAGTGGTTTTAAAGGTTTTTGAAACTCGGATTAAACTCGTATGAAGGTTTTCATTCATCCAGGTCATAGAATATCTAGTAGAAGTAAATCTAGAGCAAATGGACTTGTTGATGAATTATCGAAGACATTTCACTACTCATCCAAGCAGCTTCTTGATACGGGAACCACTTCACTTGTCACCTCTTTGAATAGTTACACTGCTCCATTGTGATTGGATTGGAGTTTATATGCCAAGAATTTCCCATACCAGTCAGTTGAACTGAAGAAGCTGCTCAAATTTTTAGTGAAAGGTCTTCGATAATTAATCAACAAGTCCAGTTGCTCTAGATTTATATATGAAATTAAACTCTATTCCTCTAAAAATTACAAATGATGCCTTTAGACAATTGGAGATCCAATAAATGTATTATTCAGCCAACATGACGAATTCATGAAGCGGTTAGCACAGCTTTCTGCTTTTCTGGCATTCCCCATGGTTAGATTAGCTGTAGCTTGCCAGGTTGGGTTCCAAGGAGTGCCTTAATTCTACAAGACTGTGTGACCTGGTTAATGTGGAACTGTTTATTGGATGAATGGCCCATCCAAGCCACACAACTTGAAACACACAAAATCCATTTTATATTTTATTCAAAACAAATCCTGCATTTGTTGCATCCCTGCTGCAAATTCATGTTTGTTGGCTGAGTAACTTTAAAAAGTGTTATGTTTTGGTTTGAGACATTTATTTGGGACTTATAGATGGCCAAGTGGAACCACAGCTGATGTCTCACAGTTCTGCGGGCTCAGGCTCAATTCTGTCTTCCTAAAGTCTGTATGTTCCTCTTGTGTTTGCCTAGGTTTGTGTTTGTTCTGGTTTCCTTCCGCAGCATAAAAATACGTCGGTAGTTCAACAGGCTCCTGATTAAACTGACCAAAATGTGTATTTGTGTATTTGAAGTTGTAACATTGGTCTATCAGCTCTGCTTTGAGTGAAAAGGATGTACATGATTAAAGATTCTCTTCAATGATTTGTAGAATATGTTGTTGCTATATAAATATAGGGTAATCATGAAAGCAGCTTCCCCTGAGAGCATAAGGCAATAGCGCTGGAAGAGTTGGAAGAGTTTAGAAACACGTTTCCTGGTATTAGTATAAAAAAATATCATGATCAAGTATTACAAAATTTGAGACAATTAGATTGATTCTTAGAACCATCCAAGAACATTTTCTAGTCCTACACACGCTCATCTTCTCCTTGACGATAATTGATTGCACATACATCTGAATGTCACGCACAATTGGCAGTGGCAGTTTATCTTCTGAACTAGAACATAGATTCCATTCACTTAACCAGAATTGGTTTGCTCCCCTTTTAGTTACTTAAACGGCCAGCTTCCCATGTAACTGCAAAGCACTCAACATGTTGCCTTCACATATTTAAAGAGTCAAGTTATTGCTAAAAAATCTTAGGGTTACATAGTCCCATGAACCCATATGTTCTGCTTGATGCACCAGCAATTTCATAGAAGCAGAAGAAGTAAAGTAAAAAATGTATGGCCTGATTAGTTGGAAGTCCCATAGACCATACCATATTGACCTTCATAGCAGGGAAATCTTAGGTATTGTAATGTCATATACCACCCATTTCACCCCCAAAACCTCAGTTTTACTTCCAGTGGCCTCTTGGGTTCATAATAGTGAGTATTGTACTATGTAGGAATTGGGAAGAATTACTAACTGGACCATCCACGACATCTCTTAACATTTTATCAAATATTTTTCTCAGTGTATTGAAATTATTTAAATTCTGTTGTCCTTTGATTATATCACTTTCAAAATGACTGGCTTGCTACCATTTAGAATATGTTCACAGCACATTGAACCCAAACAAATGTTCCTTTGGGTCTATATTTGGAGTGACGTGTGATTTAAGCATTGTCATATTTGGCCATGTATCACCCTACCAGCCTGTTCTTTGTTGCACTTTGCTTTTTCCAATTCATCATTTGCTTTATTTGGCAAAGACTCCTGCTTCTAACCTCATGCAGACTACCTTGAGACTGAAGGATACCAGGTCAAATTCCACCTGGTATTCTTGGTGGCTGCGTTCTATGTTTTTTAACCAAGGCTGGACTTTAGAAACACTTCTTTTAAGCATCAATAAAGGCCTTATAGTAGAATCTCTAAGGGATTCCTGTGCTGACTGAGATTTCGCTCTTTTACCTCTCGTTTGGAATGTATTCTTTAACATATGGTAATGCAGGGGTAGACCAGAATCATATGTTTCCTGGCATTCACTAGACTAATTGCAGTTACATATGCAACACATGATCAGTTTTATGTTCCCAGCTTATTCGGGGCTTTGAAACCAATACCTTAATGTAAGCAGAGTAACAATGTAAAGAATCACATTGTAATACGTAGTTATGCTGCGCAGATTTCTTTGACTTTGGGGTAGGATCTGTTATCTGGAATGCTTGGGACCTAAGGTTTTCACAATAAAAATCATTAAAACATTAAATAAACCCAAATGGATAGTTTTGCCACCAATATGGACTCCTGTGACTTTGTTAAGTATAAAGGTACTTTTTTTGTATTTATTTTGCTTAAAATAGACTCTATGGGAGATGACCTTCTGGTAATTTGGAACTTTCTGGATAAGGCATCCCATACTGACATATCCTTCATATTCTACAATGTGTTTGCTATTATAGAATATCTCTTCAAGTGGTTTATATTTAATGTATTCTTTGTGTATCTCATCCCTTCACTTTCTCCTTTTCTTAAGGCCCCTATACACAGGCCAATAAAAGCTGCCAACAGACCGAGTTTGTGGGGCCCTGACTGGCTTCCCCGATCGACATCTGGCCGAGAGTCGGCCAGATGTCGATTGGGCAGGGTTAATAATCCCGTTGCATCTGTTCGTCATTGCGGTCCCGAGATCCGATCACCCATATTGCTTCCATTCTGATCCGATCGTTGGGCCTTAGGGCCCAACGATCGGATCAGCACAATATCACCCACCAGTGGCGGGCCAAGCCAACCGGGCGCCCTAGGCGACCCGGGTGGCCACCGCGCTCCCCAACATGCTCCCCTCCACAATCTCCTTCGTGCTCCCCTCGGCGATCGCTCGTGCGGACGTGCGCGCTCCTGAAACCATTGTGCGCACACATGCGCACAATGCTGGAGGGGAGAGTGTCACAGCGCTGGAGGCAGGGAGGCAGAGCAAAGCGTGGTGAGAGGCGGGGAAAGTGACTGAGGGGAGGGGAGGGAGGCGGGGAAATTGACTGGGGAGATGGGGTAAAGCGCTTGAGGGGAGGGAGGTGGGGAGGAGTGGGAGGAGCAGCGAACATGGACTAGGGGTAGGCAAAAGTCAGGTACCTGCCCAGCGCCCCCCTTTCGTTGCGCCCTAGGCAGGTGCCTCTTCTGCCTACCCCTAGTTCCGGCCCTGTCGCCCACCTCAATGTGGGCATATCGGGGAGTGATCCGCTCATTTGGCGACATCACCAAATGAGCAGATCTCCCTGTCTATGACCACCTTTATTGAGCAGCTTATTTCTCTTGTACTTGGTCCTCCTTTCCCAACCTGTTCAATCTTCTCATTGTTCTTTGCTCATTATTATTCCATTTACAGATAGGTTCTCTTCCTCATATTCCAATGTAATGACCGTTTTGTTTACTTATGCTAGTCTGGTCCATCGAAAATGAATGTATCTTCTCTTCTTTATTGTCCTTCACAAATCTCTTCATGCATTCAGTTTAATCCCTTCTCCTTCTGGGTTTGCCATCGTATGCTTCTTTATCTTCCATCACACACTTTGAGTGGTGCAATCAAGTAGTTTGTTTCTTCACCAGCCAATTGGGGCCTTATATGTTGGAGGGCTAAACATAGATAATAAGCTTATGTTTTCCTTGATATACTAATTCCAAAGACAAAAATCATACCAAGTGTAATGTGTACAAAAGGTCTCAGGTCGTAATGTGAAACCGCCCATCTTTTTCACTTGGAACTGACATGGTAATTGACAATGGGGCTCATTATTCAAGTCAAAAATGACAAGAGTGAAGCAGAATGCTCTGGTGGATCTAAGTGGGACTTCATATAATGTGCTAGAGACCCTAAATGCCCAAAACAAGCAACATTTCAGCTTAAAATCTTTTCGCAAGCTGATAAAAGGTTTTTTTCGACCTGAAATATTACTCATTTTTAAGTGCATCCATTAACAAGCATCCATTAAAGCCTCCTGTGGAGTTCAGGTAGAACACTGGGAGGCCACCACCTTAAAATAGAACTGATAATAAAGCTAAAAGTGAGTGAGGGTAAAGTCCTACTTTTCTTCAAATGCTGTGACCCTTGGAAAGTTCTCCAGCGGTTCCTACTAACGACGTCCCCATGTTCCAAGCCTCAGTCTGGCATTGTGCTTTCAGGATAGAGAGGAAGCACAGCCGCAGGGGTCACATTGTGAACCCCTAATGTGGTGATTTGAGAAACACCACGGCGCAAATGGAAGCATTTTTTGAAGTTGGTTTTTTTAAGCTCATAGTGAATTTCCCTTTAAACAACCCGCTCAGCTCTCCGAATTTATTTATATAACTTAAATGACAGTGCTTTCCTCTTGTGCTCAGTTAATCTATTTATTTTACCTGTGTATCCAGCAGTGGGTTTAGCCCCTGTAGCAGAACAGGGCAAGCTGTCATAACAAACATGGTTTCTTGTTTGGAAAAAAAAAACTTTTTTTTTTTGGGTTTGATCAATGGAGAAAATGCGCAATTCCCGAAGAAATCCAGTATGTGGATTTGACAACAGATATGGGAAGATAAGTAATCATGTCTAATTTTTTAATTTCTTTTTACATATCTGACAGTTTCTCAAACATCTTCTAGTGAAGGAAACGCATACAAAATCTTTATTTGAATTTCACGTAGACTGGCCAATTTCTTGTTCTAGTCCTAAAGGCTAGCAGTTTATTATTGTTGATTTGTTATAAGACATTTACTTTGCAGATCCATTCAGTAGATTTTGAGCACTTTGGACTTTCCTTATTGATCAACAGTATGGAATTGCTGCTCTAGTAGAATTTTTTAACGTTTCAACGCAGTAATGTAAAGTAGCGCCACGGAAAAGCTCACAGTCGCGGTACAGATTGAATTTTGTCTCAAATGATCAATGCTTCTTACTTTGTGGCCACAGTTTGAGGTTTCAGCAGGGTAATAAGTGACACCATACGCAGAGTAAGCTCAGTACAGAATGGGTTTGCGGAGATGGGAATTGAAGAACTTCACTGCACAAAGCCCTGACCTCAACCCAAGTGAACCTCTGTGGGCTTAATTTGAGTCAGGACTGATCACTGAAATCAGTGCCCAACCTCATACACATGAATGGATGCAAATCCCACGAACAATATTCTAGTGTCTAGTTGAAACCATCCAATAAAATCAGAGGCAGTTATAGCAGCAAAGTAAGGAGAAGCTTCATATGAACCTACTTGATGTTGAGTGAGATGTTGGATAGGCAGGAGGCCACATACATTTGGCCATAAAGTGCCTTCTCAGTTGGCATTTTTATTTTATCTACTTATTTGTGACTATATTTGTTCAAAGCAAACAATTGATCGGTTGATTTTTGTAACTATACTGAAGCCCTTTGGTTTAACAGTTTTATGACTTTCAAGACAAGTGCTATGTTCTACAATGTATAGCTAGACTCTATGTTGTAGATTCACTAACGGGCGAATTTTCGCCAGTGTCAGCTTCGCACAGCTCGCACCAGTTCTCCAGGCGCAAATGTGCTACGACTACGCCAATTACACTAATATGCGGAGTTTCGTGCGAACGAACGCTAGCGGCAGTCTCTTTCGCTAGTGAATTGACGGCTGAATAGGCGATGTCCCTGCGGATGGTAACACTGGCAATTGTCCCTAGCGTTAACCACTTCGTCCTTTAGTGATTTTGCCCCTATGTTTTATGCAAAGCCAAACTGCTGTTTTTTTATAGAAATAAAATGCAAACAGTCTTGGGTAGTCGTTGTTGTCCTTGTATAGTTCATTTGCTTTTAATGGTCCAAGCCGCTACCTTTGGTCATACCAAGATTACAGATATATAGAAACTATGGCCATTCAGCAATAGTTCCAAGAATATGAGTCAGCAAGTAAATGTAGTCTCCAAATCTCATCAATAGTGTTTCCAGGACTATCTATGAGGGCAAATAAGTATTCTCCGCAAATATCACCCTAATCGGAGTTCAGTCAAGGACCCCCAAGCCAAGGGAAGGGGTAAATTTGGTGTAAAGGTGGCCATACACGGGCCGATAAAAGCTGCCGACAGACCGAGTCGGCAGCTTATTGGCCCGTGTATGGGGGCCCCCGACGGGCTTCCCCGATCGAGATCTGTCCGAAAGTCGGCCAGATCTCGATCGGATGGGATTAAAAATCCCGTCGGATCGCGGCCGCATCTGTTAGTTGATGTGGTCCTGCGATCCGACCGCCCATTTCTGTTCGATAGGATCCGATCGTTGGGCCCTAGGGCCCACGATCGGATCAGCCCGATATTGCCCACCTCAAGGTGGGCATATCGGAGGGAGACCCGCTCGTTTGGCGACATCGCCAAACGAGCGGATCTCTCCATGTATGGGCACCTTAAGACAAATGTAGGATAAATCTCGCATTTTGAGAAAGTTCTTTATTTTCGCTACACCTTATAATTTAAATGATATCATGATCACTTCTTGCCCTGCATAGCAGATATTTAGTTATTCTCAGGTGGGCAGCACATGTCAAAACATGGGGCAAATTAACTCATCAGCTACTGTGTTTCTCCATAAAATGGACTCCCAAATAAATTGAAATGTCTCTTTTTTTTTAAACACTTTCAGAAACGCCACTGAATATTTAACTAAGTGCACTGAGCTTTATGATGACAGCCCAGCAGCTATAAATTTTGCTCAAAGCAAACAGCAGATGCATTAGCCGAGTTGGACCCATCACTGAACGTTTTTTTTTTTCAAATGCCACTTGGAAGGAAAAGGCAGAAAGACTTCTCTGTGCGCTCTTTTTTTTCCCATTTGGCTTAAAGTGTATAATTTACTCGCAGATGATACCCAAATTTACTTCTCCATTCCTAATGTTACTGTAAAAACTCAGACACAAATCTTCCAAAACTCACATTTTCATCAGTCGTTGGCTCGGCACCCGTTTTTACCATCAGCGTTGAGGGAGCCAACGCATACACTGCTGAATCAGCATGATTCCACAAGAAAAGTCCACTTTAAAATGAACTTGTTTGAAATTGTGGAAAATAGTTTGCAAATGCTCTTGACTTCTTTTTTTTTTGTTGCTGTCTTTTATGCTTTGGTTAAACGGGCTGGGACAGTAAACATGTACCTAAGAATTTCTGATTTGTATAAAATATTAAAGTATTATTGACAGCAGTTGCATTGGAATGGTATGAAGGTTTGTATCATCTTCTCCTGTTGAAGGAGAAGATGATACAAATCTTCATACCATTCTAATGCAACCACGACTTATTGTTCAAGTACACAACTATGGCATGTTTGTGGATCTTGGTTGAACAAGATGATAACAAATATCAAGAATAAAATTCCCAATACTCTTTTGTAGTCACTTGATCTATTGTTGAGTATCCTACAACCACTTTTGACATATCTGGATATTTCTCATCTGGTCTTACGAAGAACTAATAATTCCTTGACTTTTTGCTACAATTGATATGTTCCTTCTAAGGCAGTAGGAGCTTCTAACCAACCATCGCCTGGAAATGATAAATGTGTCCTAGTGGAATACTACAGCCTCCTTTATTGCTACTACTTGTACTAAATATGTTCTTGGAAGGTAAGCTAAATGCCTGTATTTGCAAATGCCATTAAACTATTTAAATCCATGCAGAATAGGCCATCTTTGCAGGGACATAGGGATATATTGTTTATCTGGGCAGCACAACGGCTCAGTCAGTAGCACTTCTTCCATATGGTGCTGGGTTTTTTTTTTTTGTGTGATTCTGGCGTGAACAGATTGGAACAGGAAGGTGCCGGCAAAGAGGACAAGATTGGATCAGGACTAAGAACTAGCCTAGGTTCAGAGAACAGGAATAGTATTAGACTAATGCAGGAGTCAGAGCAAGAACCAGGAGTAGGAACAAAAACAGGTCAGGGTGCAGGACTAGACCAGGAGCCAGGAACAGAAACAAGGCCAATGCTCAGGCACTGACTGGGAGGAGGGCTGGGCTTTTATAGGACAGAGTTAGCTCTGATTGACTGACCCCACTCAACCAATAAGGTTAGTAGGGTGAACACCGGCCCAAGCCAACAACCAGGAGGTCCTGGGTTCAAGCCTCAGCAGAGCCTTTCATTACCTAGTCTAGTTGCACATCTCTGCAGCTCATAAATGTCCTTCTCAATAACAGAGGCCCAACACTGCACTACATACTCAATGTAAGGCTTTACCAGGAGGGGGAATTATGTTTCAACCCCTCAAAGTTAATACCCAGTCACTACCATTTAGTGTAGAACTCGCACTTATGTTATTTCTAGTGATGGGCGAATTTATTGGCCATGCACAAATTTGCAGCGAATATCCGCGATGGTACTGACACCAGCGTCAATTTAGGCGCCGGCATCGATTAGCGGACACCCATTGATTGTTGCTGGCATCAAAGCTCCAGTTTCTCAAATTTTTCGCCTGTTTCGTGAATTTCGTGGCGAAACGGGACAAATTCGCCCATCACTAGTTATTTCTCCCACAGTGCTTAATCTTATACTTATCAACACTGAACCTTACCTGCTGCCCAGATAAACAAGTCGGTGGTGTTATTCTGCTTCTTTCAACGGCCCTATCTATAATATTTAATACAGTTGTGATCTCTAGTACTCAAAAGAAATTTCTAAGAATGATAACATTGTTGACTGCCCATGGAAGTGTCCTCCATTGAACATTTTATGCAAGTCCAGATGTGCAGCCCTACCTCGATCTCTTGATTATTTTTCTATTTTAATGTGAAAAATTATAGAAGTAAATCTTCAAAACGGATACGATCATTTCCCGAAAATTCTACTTCTGCCTTCCCTTTATGGATGGCTTTCAATGTTGGTTCTTCCAAGAGTTGTTAAATCCGATGCTAGTGTCGATGAATGTTCAAGTGAAAATTATGATTGGAGCTGAAACTTTTTTTTCTTCCTCAATTCAAATTATTTTTTATTAGCTTTACCCAAGTTCTTGTAAAAACAATCTCTTTTGACACCTTTTATTATGCAGGTGTCTAGGGATTTTTTATGTTGCTCAGAGTTAAATTCATGGAGCCTTCATGGACGGCGACTGCTTTCTCTGCTGTACAAACAAGTGGATTTTACGCAGGAAATGACATATTCATCTGAAAGTATACATAAACTTTAGGAACACATGCAAACTGTAATGGGAATGTATTGTTTTAAGTGGCACACTTTTAGGTTTACAGGTCCAAGCTTCCCCTTCTGTTGTAGCCAAATACAACATAAATTATCCACACGTACCTGTCTTGCAGAGATCTGTTTATTTCCATTGCTGGCCTTCTTTCAACTCTTTCTATGGACAGGTACTGCATTTTAAAGATCATGTTTATTCCCAAATGAAACATTTCTCGAATAATATTTAGCGTATAAATCAGTCTGCAGTGAAAAAAAGGTTTAGAGCTAAGATTTAGGTTTGTATCTTTGCCATATACTTCAAGTACAAGAGGCTTTTGCGTCCTCTCTTCGCACTAAAACCCCAGAAACTTCATTTTAAGGTCAGATACATTGGACAGTGTGTTGAAATATCTTTGTTTGCCAAAATGACTTAGTTGCTTTCTTTAAATGTCTATTCAACCCTTAACTAACTCCAGAAGAAGGTAACAAACCTCAGTTGCTTTGGCAAGACTATGATCGGTATTAATACATGAAATCAAAATTTGCAGGGCAATATATAAGAGCTTAATCAACTGTCAAGGAGACAGACTTTTAGGGGCCGATTCACCAAGGGTTGAATATCGAGGGTTAATAAACCCTCGATATTTGACTGGGAATTAAAATCCTTCGACTTCGAATATCGAAGTCGAAGGATTTTAGCGCAAATAGTTTGATCGAACGATTGAAGGAATAATCCTTCGATCGAACGATTAAATCAAACGATCGAAGGATTATCCTTCGACCAAAAATCATTAGAAAAGCCTATGGGGACCTTCCCCATAGGCTAACATTGAGTTCGGTAGGTTTTAGATGGCGAACTAGGGGGTCGAAGTTTTTTCTTAAAGAGACAGTACTTCGGCTATCGAATAGTCGAACGATTTTTAGTTCGAATCCTTCGATTCGAAGTCGAAGGTCGAAGTAGCCCATTCGATGGTCGAAGTAGCCCAAAAAACACTTCGAAATTCGAAGTTTTTTTACTTCGAATCCTTCAGTCGAGCTTGGTGAATTGGCCCCTTACTATCAATTAAGATTATTCTGCCTTAAAAAATAATAATAAAATAATAATAAAAAATAAATATATTGTTTTGTTGGCTTTATCGCTGCAGATTGACCTTGATACAGTTATTATCTACAGTTTTATCTATTTGAAGGGGAACAAAAATAGAAATTAATGTGCACAAACATTTTCCCATTGAACCTTAAGACAAATATTTACAATGTTTTAGGATATTCACTAATGCTTCTTATCTAGTATAGGTCAATCTAAAAACAACTGGACTAGTCCAGTTGTTTTTAGATTGACCTATACTAGATATACTATGACCTGGATGAATGTAAATCTTCATAGTCACTAATGCTTCTTGTATTTTTCTTTCTGTAACATGTCTCTTTGTCTTCTCTCGGTCTCCCTGTGATGGAATCGGTATTAGAGCACTGAGCGCTTTGACTGGTCATCAGTCAAAGATTGAATGGTTGGATCATCTAGTTAGCTGCTGGTTGCCTGAATTCCTTTCTTGCCAAGCGCTTTGACTGGTCATCAATCAAAGATTGAATGGTTGGATCATCTAGTTAGCTGCTGGTTGCCTGTATTCCTTTCTTGCCAAGTGATTCCTGTGCCTTTGCTTCCCCTGCTTGTGATCTGAGATCTATCTGACTGGCTGGGAGTAGGACAAGTGCCTACAACATGCTGAAAGCCCCAGGGTATATTTTGGAAAGAAGGGCTTAAGGAAAGCATAGATTGCCCCAGGGTATATTTTGGAAAGAAGGGCTTAAGGAAAGCATAGATTTGGAGCCCAAACTAGGAAGTTTTAAGAGATCCCCTTGTGTCACTCCTAGAGGGACAGAATGTCCAGCAGAGCAGGGAGAAAGATCCATTAGGTTAACTTGACCTGGAGCTCCAAATGCGTATAAGTCCCCTGCCAAGCTACAACACTGTGGAAAGTGTCAGCACTGCAAAGCTGCACGTGGACTCCAGTGTGCCAGCTCCTGTGAGCATCCCAATGAGTAAACCACAGAGGGGAAGCTATTGGCAAAGTTAAAAGTTTGCAGACCCTATTTGAGTTTTTGTTTGTGTGCCAGCTATATGAGAACAACAACCTATTCCAAGGAGAGGTACTTTGGGGAAGGTAACATTACCACTTTCTACTCAGCTTTATTTCATCTCCCCATGAGATGGTTTTGGTTGATTGACAGAGCCCTTAGCTCTCTGATTGGTCATCTCCCTTTCAAGACTGAATACCTGCCCAGAGGCAGTGTGCAGTAGAGATCTTCCACCTTGATTGTAAAATGTTCCATCAAGACATATATAAAAAATCTTCACTTTGTTGAGAATTCAGAATTAGAAATCAAGGTGGCAGTCTCCGAACAACCTGCGGGCAGGAATGTATTCTTAACAAGTAGACAACTAATTTGGGAGCTTCGCTCCATCAACCAAAACCTCCACCATCACAGTGAGACAAAGTAAAGCTGAGCAGAAAAATACAAGAAAAATCTAAAGAATAAAACACTGCAATTTGTTTCCTTATGAATGTTACTTTGGGAAATGTTTGTGCCAACCTACGGATTAAAGCCCAGAAATTTCTAGAAATAGAAAAGTTTCTGGCAATGTGCTGGAGGCAAACTTGATGATCATTTGTAATGCTGTTCTCCAACCCATCCACCTAAGACTCGTATTTTCTTATTTAATCCGTACTGACGAATTTCCAGTGGAGTGTGTGTTTGTTTTAATGGAAAGTTTGCTTTTACAAGGTCAGAGGTTTATAATTCCAGTCTCAGGGACCTTAAATGTACAATTTGTTATCTGTACCGTTGCCTGGCTGTAAAGTAGATGAAAAGGATTACAATTGTTATTAGTGATGCATTGAATCGAGGATTCAGTTTGACAGAACCACATGTAAAGGTGGCCATGCACGGGCCGATAAAAGCTGCCGACAGACTGAGTCGGCAGCTTATTGGCCCGTGTATGGGGCCCCCAATGGGCTTCCCTGATCGAGATCTGGCCGAAAATCGGCCAGATCTCGATCAGATGGGATTAAAAATCCCGTCGGATCGCGGCCGCATCTGTTCGTTGATGCGGTCCCGAGATCCGACCGCCCGTTTGCGTTCGCTAGGATCCGATCGTTGGGCCCTAGGGCCCACGATCGGATCAGCCCGATATTGCCCACCTCAAGGTGGGCATATCGGAGGGAGATCCGCTCGTTTGGCGACATGATCTCTCCATGTATGGCCACCTTAACTCTCTGGGCATAGATAAGTGGGCAGGTGATTCTAGTTGAGAAAACTAAAGACTAAGCTTCTTTAAGGCCTCACCAGTCCTTAAAAAGTTCCTAAAAAGTCTCAGTTCTTAAAAAGAGTACTGATTTATATCTGATCTAAAATCTAGATAGCAGCCATCTTTGGCACACACTGTGTGTGTGTGTGTGTGTGTGTGTGTGTACGCATATCTATACTAAAACTAACTGTAGATTTTAATGTCACAATTGTCTTGGATATTATGCTTGTCCAAGAAGTCATCCAATTCACTCTTAGGGGTATATTTATCAAAGAGTGAAGTTAATAGTGAAGTTCCGCCACTAGAGTGAAATTCCACCACTTCCCATTCATTTCTATGGGGTTTTTAAAGACGTATTTATCACCCATTGATCCCATAGAAATGAATGGAGAGCTGCGGAATTTCACTCTAGTGGCGGAACTTCACTCTTTGATAAATTTACCCCTTAAAGTCAATAATCTGCCATCACAACATCACCTGGAATGGCTTCAGCAACCTCACTGCCCTCACCATGAGGAACCATCTTCGCTACTTTCAATAAAAGTTAATTTTCTCAAGTCTAAAGAGGTGGCCTCTTGTTCTTTGATCTGTCAACCATATATCACCATAGCAATAACAAGCCTTTCTAAAGGCAGCATGCAGATAGAATAGAAAATATTAGCGGTTGCCCTGAAGTCTTCCCTTATGGGTCAGTCAAGGAAGAGCAATGTGTTACCAGTTAAATTCAAGGATGAACAAGCTGAAATGCAAATATAATGTAGTACAATCCAAACTACTTCAACATTTGGAATCATGTCAAAAGGTGCCAGCAGAGGGAAAAAATATGCCTGATGGTTTGGCAAAAAATATTTCAAGGTCAAATCTAAACAAAATGTTCTCTATTCTTTAGTGTCAAAAACAGGGGCAGGAGTACAAAGGAAAAGCCAGGCCACAAACCATGGGTGACCTATTGAATTCCAGATCAGGAGTTGGGAAGAAAATGTGGTAGCAGCGGCATGCCGTAAGTTAAACATTGTGGCATTTAGACATTTCTTTTATGGACTGAAAGCCAGTCACCACATTTTGCAAGTGAAGCTCTCAAGACAAGATGTCTACTCTCCACTGCAGATGAAGCAACATGAACAACCATGAATATTTGCTAGATCTGAAAATGTATTTGCAATCCAGTCTTGCCATATGTCACCCTTGGGTGAAGTGCACCATAAAATAGTTTACAGTTAAATGAATATTTACAAATTATTCAACCTTTAATTTACTTTGCTTCTTTTCAATTGCAATTGATTTCTTAAGAATTAGTAGCCCAAAGTACAGAATCCTCTAAATTGGCCATTCATTCTTAAGTTGCTCTAGTTCATATTTGAACATGAAGCCCTGCTTCCATATTTTAGTGTTGCCCCCAGAAGCAATGGCAGAAGAGTTGGCAAATGTTTAGCAGCCCTGCTTATTGTTCACTGCCTGCTCTGCGGCAGAATAGCCTTGAAGAGTTGGCGAGGGATCAATGTTCATATTTGGCCTCCTGTTTATTCGCACTCATTCCAAGCTATGAGTCCTTCACAACCCTCATGGACCACATTGTGATGACAGTTCTTAGTATGCAGACGGCTGTGGTTTCTACAGAATTGACTAATCATGCATGGTCAAGAGAACAGGGAAGGATATCAGAAGGCTCTTTAATCAGGGGCGCTCCACCAATGAGGCGAGTTGAGACACTCTCCTCAGGCGGCAGCGCCCCCCTGGTTGCCAGGGGCGGCAAAAATGCCGCTCCTGGTAACTAAGAGCCAAATTACCGGTTTTCAAACCGGGAATTCGGCTCTTCTTCAGGCGGCATAATAGCAAGAATCGCCCCTGTCTTTAATACCAAACTTTTATTTCTTGACTTCTAAACAATCCCATATCTTCTAAGCTCAATGTTATTTTTAAATGAGTTACAATGCTAAATAACCTGTATCTAATCTTTTTTCTAACATGTGTGTGGACAATATAACCTCATTTAACAGGAAAACTTTATAATAATGCAGCCTTCACTAAATAATTACTCTAATCCTCCAACCTTAGGGGATAACAGGTTCTCCTTTGTGTGGACAATTCTAGTCTACTCGTAAGCCTTTAATTTTCTGATTTAGGATTGGTGTGAATACCAGATGTGCTCTGATTAAAATGTCCTCTACTCTAAAGAATTATGAGGTTTTTGAACTATTGCAGTCATTATATTTCATACAACAGAATCTTTGTTTCAAACATTGGAAATGTTACTGATAATTTAGACGATCATTGAAGCGCTGTCAGAAACACTCCACCCCTTTCTAATTCTCCAACATTCAGATCTGAGGGTCCAACTCAATAAATGTAGGGCATTTTAGGAACAGCAAATTCAAATTTACATGTTTATTTTCAACGTAGGAATAGTTCCGTGGTTTTTTTTTTGTTTTGTTCAAGTTGTCGTATTAAATTATTACCACCAAGCAAAGCAACAAATTACTCAGATATATACACCATGCATTACAAATATACAGAAGCATATTACAATAATTTATTTTGTTTTTAACATAGAATCAAATGCCTTCTTACCACTCCAAGATAATATATTGTGTTAACCGACATTTGATAATAAAAAAAAAATCTAAAGCAATTTTACTAAGCCTTTTAAGTTCTAAAAAGCAAAGAAAGTTACTTTTTTAACATATATTTTCATATATATAGATATAAAATAAACACTTCAGATCCAGTCTTTCTATTGCCTTCATAAATACAAACGGTTGTAAAATAAATCATTTTCAGCTCACAATGTATTCATCTTTTAAGGGAAATGGACTTGATAGTGTTGGTGTAACCAGTATTGACTTCATATGATTGTGCTGTGTCAGCAACTGCCATTTCTCATCATTCAGATCACTCTCAAGTGTCATTATCTGCTCCGTTTTGTGTTATTGTATCCATCTCTTCATTTTCAGACGTGTTCAAATTGTCACATGTAGGGTTTATTTGATCATATCATGTATGCAGTTCTGAAACATTAATATAAAAACCCTTTCTATACAATGTTTATTGTTTAAACCCTAGTTTATTTGTTCCTCTTAGACCAAATCAATGGCAGGTTACATATTTGCTACCTACAACCACAGGACTCCACAACCATGTCTTCATATTGTTTGTAGACCACATTGTTGGCAGAGTCTGTGTAAAGGATGCTTATTGGACTTAGTCTAGTTGGAACACAACAGGTTGGTGGCGTAGTCTCTGGGTCCATTGAATTCATTAATGTTTGGATCACTGCATGGTTGGTAGGCTCTAAATGAGATCTCAGAGGGAACTCACAAAGCCCTTCACAATGATATGCCTCATACTCCAAAGGGGCAATAATCCAGTCATCCCAACCCATATCCTTGAAATTGACATGAAGTGGTTTCTTGCTACATCTTGCTTTTGGATTCTTATTTGGCCTCTTCCCTTGCCTAGTTGACAGAGGGGCTCTTCTCTTTCTCCTTTGATTGAATAAATATTCATAGACAGTTTTGTCATCTTGGCCAGACCTGGCTTTAATCTCATTGAAGAACAAGTCCCGTTTCTTTGTCCTACCAAAGACAAGAAAAATGGCTTTCTCATTGGTCTGCCTCCCTGTTCTATTAAATCCCGCACTTCTTAAATCTGCAGGTTTCCCCTTATCCAAAACTTCAAGCTCAAAACACAACTGCACAGAGTTTTTGAAATTTTTATACAGCTTCCATATGTCAAAGACCTCCCATTTTGGGGTATCAATACTGCTGAGGGGCCGAGAGTCCAGAAGGCTAGCGGACTTCTTGTTCGCCGGGCAACTGTATAATTTTACCTGCGACAGTTTGGCAGGTAAGTTGGATTTAGTGTCGGTCGGCCTTTTTCTTAGAATACGCAGTTCAGCTCCTAATAAACCATCTTTTTCCAAAGCACTGATGTCAAAAATATACTTTTGCCTCCTTGCTGCTGCCATCCATTCATCTAGGGAAACAAATAAAAATGAGAAAGACAGCAATTTATTTTAGAGAATTTTTGTATTCTACGTCGTAAACCCATGCAGGTTATGGTGACACAATCAGTAATGGATTTGTTTTCATGTATATCTTGATACACATCTGATGCACTTGGGTCTCTTTGTTCTATCTCTTGTTTCACCAAGTGGCCAATATGTTTACCTTTTTAAAACATTTTTTCAGATCTCTTTCTCAACCTACTAAGTGGAAATTAGGCTTTAAATTATGAAACAAAAACAACAGATCTTCATATATACCTAAAGTAAATATGGAAATCCTGACCCAAGGCAGTTCTGCTAAAGTGTCTATACAAGGCTTTAGTAAATGAACCCTTTAGATGTAAGGAAAAAGAGGTCACTGCCGTGGTGCGCTGATATCTGACCACATTTTGTGAAAATTTGTTTGCTTGTTTTTCCTTCTTTGATGAAGGACTTAATGACTTATATCATGAGGCAATTCGCATGATTTACTGCTCTCGAGGAAACCGAGTGTCGGTCTCTTTATTAGTTTCAGGTGTTTACAATATAAATTATGAAATACTTTGCTGAAGTGCCCTTAATTAGTGTTTAACGCATTTCACATGTTGGTGGATTACATAAACTGATTAAAATGAATAGCATGGCCGGCTAATATCTTAAAGCTCTGCATTCGGGCGTATCACACTGGAAACATTAATGCTGCAATGTAAAATCTATCATTAATAAAGAGCTTTTGTAGGAATGCTACTTTAAGAGAATAGCTATTTAGATACTAACACCTTTAACTACAGTCTAAGGAAAAGTTTGGAACAATGTTTTGCCTGTTTGAGGAAGCAGACTCATTATTTATTTTCTGACTTGGAATTTTTTCTGTTAAATTACATTGTTATGGTTCCTATGTAGTGCAATGCTGGACTGCAATAAATTTTGTATTATTGCTATATCATACTGGAAATAATATTGAATTATGATAATTATATTTTTATTAAAAAAAAAGTAGCATATGAGGAGATGGTTCTTGGCTGGTGGCAATGACTGTCTGAGGAACTCATGAATATTATCCATATATCAATAAGATCTGGGTAACATTGACACGGCAAGTTCTTTATTTAGTGGCGATTCTCATTTTGAACTTGATATACGACACCTGTTCAGTTATACACGTTCATTAAGATCTTTCACATACACCTTAAAGAATGTAGCCTATGAAAAAACGATGGAGCTGAGTTGGAGGTACATCGACGACTGTTGACTACACTGCCATTATCAACAAGCTCCTTCAGTAATATTTTTCAAATCCTTAACATTTTTGATTTAGGGCAAAATTAGTAAACCTTGTTAAAATGAATTTTTACTATAAATGACACTAATAAGAAGACATCGAAGCTTAAAATATATCACCCGACATCAAAACATATCATAAGGTTGGCATTATTTACATATTTTACTACAAATGACTCACTTTCCACCTAAAACTTGGTCTCCACATTTCCTAAAATGCTTTTTCTATACATTAAATTTCAGCTGAAACATTTTCATTTTGGCTTATAGGAGCATGACTGTATCTAGTACCAACATGTATGGAACCTGTATTAAAAACACATTCACTTATTGTGAAATAAAGTAGATGTTTATCCTTAAATATTACTTTATTTAGATTATATAACCAATCATCTTACCTTGAGCTTTGTCAATGAAGCTGGTGATAGTATTGGCTAATCCTGCCTCGAGTTTCAAGCTTCCATTAATGCCTTTCCTTTCAACATCTGAAAGAGTCCGGTACAGTGATAACATGTATTCATGTGGCGTAATGAGGGGGTGCTTGAAAGAGTCTTTTTGCTCTTTTTCAGTCAGTGGGTTTGAAGGTCTCCTTGGTTTGAATCCAGCAGAATCTGCATGGATATTTATTAGTTTGGTAGAGGCCTTACTGGTAACATGCGGAGGCCTTGGGGTCTCGATTTTTACCCCAGATTGCCCATTTTCAACGACTTTGTCCTTGGCATGTGGAATAGCTCTACGGGCAGCTTGTTTTTTGAAGTCCTCATTTTTAGAGAGAAAAATTCTACTTTGAACAAGGGGAACTTTGGTCCTACCCTTTTGAAGACCAACTCCATGACCCAAGATTGCAGTCCTGGTTGCGTTGACCTTTGGTAATGGGTTTCTCTCTTTTCCTCCAGTTACAGCAATGCCTACTTTGGTTCCTGGATTACTTTGTTCAGAATGGCCCAGTGCCAAAGGAACTAGATCCAGGGAGTCCCAAATCAGATACCAAAGCAGTAAAGGAATATATTTCAGTACTTTCATCCTTTGATCTTCTCTTGAACATCACCAAAGAAACAAATGGCAAAGGTTCCACCAAACTGGCATGAGACAACATGAAAGAGACTGAAAACCAAGGCCAGCAGAAACAGCTTTCTTCTTACTCTGCTTTTAAAATCTGTTTGCTTAATGTGGGTATCCAGTCCCATAGTGAAAAGTAACATGTGTTCTGATCTAATCTTACTTTCTCCAGTGTGTAGCTGAACAGAGGTTGCTCTTGAAAGGTAAACTTTACCTCCCTCTTTTCTGCTTCAAAACTGTCTGACTACTTGAAGGAGTCTTGTTTAAATCCGAAGGTTTTTTTTTTTTTTTCCAAGGAGGAAGAATGGCGTAATGTTGCCTCTGTGTAAATCCTTTTTTTTTTTTTTTTTTTTTTTAAGATTTGAATCCATTCCAGTGAAAATATTTCACACACAGAGATTCGCAGGTGCTCAGAAATCTTTTACAAACCTGAGCTCAGGAGTTGGAAGCGGAATTCCAACAAAAACCAATTTAATTACTCTCTGATGTCATGCTGTCTAAACTAATTTAAGGGCGATATATTTCTTGAGAAAAAAAAAAAAAAATCTTCCTTAACCTTTCCATTAACATGACTCATACCCTATGTTAAACCATTCTGTAGGACCTGAAACTTCAAATTATGTCATTTAAAGGGGGGAGGGGGAATGATTCTGCATTAACCTTACATAAACTTCAACGAGAATGTAAACATAAGTATCTTTTTTAATTTTTTATTGTTTTTGAATCGACCCTAAGTATTGCGTTGTGACATCTAAATATAGGCTTTTTTCATTGTTATGGATCTTTTATTTCTATTTCCCAAAACAAATTAAACAAACCATTAAAAATTAAAAAAAAAATCGAAATGGCATTAATGTGGTAATGCCGTAGCACTTTAAAAATACATTATAAAATGTTCTATAAAATTAAGTATTGTAGCCCAGAATAAATGGGAAATTTAAGCACGGAGGGGGGGGGGGAAGAAAAAACTTTCCATGCCTGGTATAAAGCAATGCTATACATTTCCAGATGTTTTCATTTTTTTCCCAGTGTGATGTAAAGCAGCAGTGTCCCCTGCAGTCTGGATTTAAAATAGTAAGAAAAAAAAATCAAGGAGGGACCAACATATATTAAATATATTATCTACCTCCTTTAGGAACGATGTTGGTAGCAGTTCTTGACTCTTAGCATGAAAAAAAAAACATTTTGCACCTGATTTTTTTTAATAAAAAATAGATACAGCGCATATTGCTGCAGTGTTGTAAAACGATCCTCTTTTAAAGGGATCCTGTCATCGGAAAACATGTTTTTTTCAAAACACATCAGTTAATAGTGCTACTCCAGCAGAATTCTGCACTGAAATCCATTTCTCAAAAGAGCAAACAGATTTTTATATATTTAATTTTGAAATCTGACACGGGGCTAGACATATTGTCAATTTCCCAGCTGCCCCCGGTCATGTGAGTTGTGCCTGCACTTTAGGAGAGAAATGCTTTCTGGAAGGCTGCTGTTTTTCCTTCTCAATGTAACTGAATGTGTCTCAGTGGGACATGGGTTTTTACTATTGAGTGTTGTTCTTTAATCTACCAGGCAGCTGTTATCTTGTGTTAGGGAGCTGTTATCTGGTTACCTTCCCATTGTTCTGTTGTTAGGCTGCTGGGGGGGAGAAAGGGAGGGGGGTGATATCAGTCCAACTTGCAGTACAGCAGTAAAGAGTGACTGAAGTTTATCAGAGTCACATGACTTGGGGCAGCTGGGAAATTGACAATATGTCTAGCCCCATGTCAGATTTCAAAATTAAATATAAAAAAATCTGTTTGCTCTTTTGAGAAATGGATTTCAGTGCAGAATTCTGCTGGAGTAACACTATTAATTGATTCATTTTGAAAAAAAGTTTTTTTTCCCCATGACAGTATCCCTTTAACTGTGGTTCTTTTGGTATAAAAGTACCAAACCAAAGGCAAAAAGGTGATATTTGCTTTCCTCTTCCCACAATTCCCAGGTTAAAACCTGTAATATTTGACTTTGTGCAGAAATGTAAGAGCTCGGACACGTCTTTTTACTGGATGTAAGCTATATGTAAAGTGTTTTTGTTTTTGTTTTAAGGGGCAAATTTATCAGCATTTGAATTTATTTTTTTATTGGAATTCTAAGCTCAAAAAAAAATCTAAAAAAGCATCTAAAAAGCTGGTGAATTTATCTGGACGTCAATGAGAGTTGTATTAGCAAAATTCAAGATATTTTGAGTTTAATTCATTTGAAAATGAAGGGTAGAATGTAATTTCACTAGGACTAAGTTTCATAAAAGTTTCCAAAAGTTGCTAGAAGTTTCCTCTTGAGGCAACTTTAGACGACTTCCGAGAATTGAAGCGACACATGGGATTTACCGCCAGCGATTCAATTTATCGCTGATGGGAGGGCATTTACAGGACATTAGTCACCCGCAGAAGAGGAGATTTATCATTGACAATTAATCTCTTGGTGTGCCATCAGCCCAGGTTCAAATTTGCCCAGATAAATAAGCCTCGCTGTGTTTATCTTCCATAATCTAGGCCAGTGATCTCTAACCAGTAGCTCGTGAACAACATGTTGCACTCCAACCCCTTGGATGTTGCTCCCAGTGGCCTCAAAGCAGGTGATTATTTTTGAATTCCAGGCTTGGAGACAAGTTTTGTTTGAATAAAAAACAGTTGTACTTCCAAGCAGAGTCTCCTGTAGGCTGCAAGTCCACATAGAGGCTACCAAATAGCCAATCACACTAGAGACTTTTTTCATGCTTGTGTTGCTCTCCAACTCTTTTTACATTGGAATGTGGCTCAAGGGTAAAAAAGGTTGGGGAACCCTAATCTAGGCTGTCTGCCCTTGGGTTGCAAAAAGTCAGCAGGTATCATGCAGTCCCCAAAAGGGTGTCTTCATATGTTCCTGGTTGTTTCATAGTCACCACCTTTTCTCACAAGGTCCATCTTCCACCATAAACCTTTGTCTCACCAGTGCGCACCAGTAGATTGTAAACTGTAAAACGGCAGTCACCTCCTTGTAACACTCTCTACTTTTTTTTTGTGGTCATTCAATAGCCAACTCACCATCTGTGTGAAGAAAGCTACAAGCCTTTAAGGTTTTATTTAAGTGGTCTCTCTTTGCTTCTTTTTCCTGAGCAATAACAACATTGCCCATCACATCTAGTATGTCCAACATCATATTTTTCATTTCATAATAATCGGACATTGCACTTGGATCTTGTAGCACCTCTGAGCAGGTTTGAGATCTCTTATCTCACCTTAACACCACTTTTGTTATGCTTCATTTTAAAAAGTTTTACCCTGCAATTGGTTGACTGGCTAAAAGGGTTGAATTATGTAGGGTGACCACCCACAGCAAGTTCTCATTCATGTATTTAGGAAACATTTTCTTATTGGTTATTGAGGTTGGATGACCTCCATCAATAGTCGTGGTCAGAATGCTTCTATAGCAGGGAAGAGTGACAAGGTCAGAATACAGGGACTTATTTTCAGATGAAGAAGTGGATTAGTTCTAGATATGAGGGCAAACTTGGTGGTTGACCAGGGCACAGAGATTGAAGGTTAAACAGGGTTGTAAAGAGTTGATTTGGTTCTTTTTAGGTAAAGAAATTACTGTCTTGAGAATGTAGGGCTTATTTTTAGTTATTTTTACCATATATCTTTTCTGACATAAAAAAGAGCCTTGGGACTGGCAGGTCTGGACTGAGCAAGTCCCTCCATGATTAACAAGTGGTAAGGTACAAAGAGAGCCATCATTAAGTAACGGCACAATGGCATTCTCATTATTACTACAGCATAAAAATATCCACATATTTGTAAAAACACGTGGAAAAACAAAGAATTTCTCTATATTGAAAATGAGCATGTTTTGATATTCAGGAAATGAGGGTTTTTCGTGGAGCTTTACAAGAATGAAGACTGTAGTTGAGCACATCTGGCAAGATGGAAATACCCTGATTGGAGGCAAACGTTCCTGCCTTGTACTGTTCACCGAAGCAACAAGAGAGAGAAGTTGATAAACAAAAGTTAAAGAAATTTTAATCAGGAGGGAAAAAGAACAAAAACAACGAAATTTAGACTTGATTCTATAAAATAGTGAGACATAAAGGTATAAGAATGAACCAACAATGGAAATAAAGAAAGTCACCTCAAGCTCATACTTTATCTTCTCTCCTTCTGTATTATTTTTGATCCAGTTTGTTATCCCTGATCTGACACCCTCTGTTCTTTCCTTGATTTGTTTATTCTTAGCAACTTCTCCCCACTTCTACTTTTGTTATAGGGCTGCTGACTGGACAGGCTGGGACTGTAACTTCAGAAAATAAAATTCAGCATTTCTACCCGTCATTTGTAGGCTTCAATTCTGGCACAAACCTTTCAGTCATGACTACCTGCAGTGCTGCTATACCATACATTGTAAATAATGGGTTTGAGACCATTGTGACCTGATTGTTTTGTCATAAACTGTTATGAACGGAGTCCCAACCCCAGAACTAGCGCCATGATCCAATCGTGGCTCACTCTTCCGCCTATAACAACCACCTTTCTCTTTAGGAGGAGCCCTTCGCTTCTCAGGTGCCACCAGGTCTTAACGTTAGAGGACCAGGGAGAGGGTTCTGGGCAGACAAGGGAACCAAACATTGTAACTGGAACGTAGAACAAGGAGTGTGGTTGAGGAACAGGCCGGGCCGATATCAATCAAGGGAAGCAGAACAAATTTGAGAGACAAGAGAATAGTTGAGATCACAGGCCACGTCAAACACACTAATAGGATCCGGGAGAGAAGTCAATAACAGGCAAAGGTCAGGCAGCGAGCAAGAGGAGGTCAGGGGCAGGCAGGATCAAGAACAAGGATTAGACAGAATATTAGCGCAACCAGGAACTTTGAAAAATAGACCTACGTTGGACAATGAGTAGTAGGTTGAGGGCCCTATAAATATTTGTGAAATTCAAATATTTAAAGGGCCCTCAACCGACTACTCATTGCCCACCGTAGGTCTATTTTTCATGATCCTTGTTCTTGATCCTGCCTGCCCCTGACCTCTTCATGCTCGCTGCCTGACCTGACCTTTGCCCGTCAGGTTGAAGGAAGTTTCGGCTGCAGGCGTCCCCCACGCACCACTGGACCACCAGGTATCTTGCCATAAACCAAGTTAAATGTCAGCAATAAAGCATGGCTTTGTGGGAGCAATAAAGGGGCTTGGCTATTTGAATGCGCATTTCAAAAGTACATTTTCATTACCCTACTAAAGGCATCAATACAGATGACTTTTTTCAAAACAAATCTCTTTAAATTTTGCTACAACTGCTTTTTTGCAGTTCATTTCTTTACACTCTTTTGCCATCTAGTGGTATAATTCCAATTTATTTTTTCTACATTTACCTTGTTTGTCCAGATGTTTTTATTAATTGCATTTATTCATTCTTCCCTGACATGCAGTTGGTCTTTTTGCTATAAAAGTATATTCCTGTAAAGGAGCAGAGTCATGTATGGCCTCATTGCAGTCTGCCCCCCAGCCAAAGTCATATTTTCTATATAGGTGCCCCAAGGGCCATGTCCATCCATTTAAATTCTTTTTAAAAAAATCCTACTCCTTAATTGTCATATGCACAGACTTTCTTCTTTTTTAGGTGAGATCAGAGTACCTATTAGTACTTCTATATTTGGGACTAAATGTTTATTTTAAAAGGGGTTGGACTCCAGAGCACTTTGACTCGTGTAGCTCCGTCTATTCCACGATCAAGGATTGTTGGCTCTTAGTTTTGTTGACTATGGGCCTGAAATGTTTCTTTTTTAGTCTCTGGGAAGGGAGTGTGACTGTGGGATAGCAGGTATAGTAGGGAGAGATGGTGCCTATAGTAACAGTGGATAATAGTCTCTGGGAAGGGAGTGTGACTGTGGGATAGCAGGTATAGTAGGGAGAGATGGTGTCTATAGTAACAGTGGGATAATAGTCTCTGGGAAGGGAGTGTGACTGTGGGATAGCAGGTATAGTAGGGAGAGATGGTGCCTATAGTAACAGTGGATAATAGTCTCTGGGAAGGGAGTGTGACTGTGGGATAGCAGGTATAGTAGGGAGAGATGGTGTCTATAGTAACAGTGGATAATAGTCTCTGGGAAGGGAGTGTGACTGTGGGATAGCAGGTATAGTAGGGAGAGATGGTGCCTATAGTAACAGTGGATAATAGTCTCTGGGAAGGGAGTGTGACTGTGGGATAGCAGGTATAGTAGGGAGAGATGGTGTCTATAGTAACAGTGGATAATAGTCTCTGGGAAGGGAGTGTGACTGTGGGATAGCAGATATAGTAGGGAGAGATGGTGCCTATAGTAACAGTGGATAATAGTCTCTGGGAAGGGAGTGTGACTGTGGGATAGCAGGAATAGTAGGGAGAGATGGTGTCTATAGTAACAGTGGATAATAGTCTCTGGGAAGGGAGTGTGACTGTGGGATAGCAGATATAGTAGGGAGAGATGGTGCCTATAGTAACAGTGGATAATAGTCTCTGGGAAGGGAGTGTGACTGTGGGATAGCAGGAATAGTAGGGAGAGATGGTGTCTATAGTAACAGTGGATAATAGTCTCTGGGAAGGGAGTGTGACTGTGGGATAGCAGGTATAGTAGGGAGAGATGGTGCCTATAGTAACAGTGGATAATAGTCTCTGGGAAGGGAGTGTGACTGTGGGATAGCAGGTATAGTAGGGAGAGATGGTGCCTATAGTAACAGTGGATAATAGTCTCTGGGAAGGGAGTGTGACTGGGATAGCAGGTATAGTAGGGAGAGATGGTGTCTATAGTAACAGTGGGGATAATAGTCTCTGGGAAGGGAGTGTGACTGTGGGATAGCAGGTATAGTAGGGAGAGATGTGTCTATAGTAACAGTGGATAATAGTCTCTGGGAAGGGAGTGTGACTGTGGGATAGCAGGTATAGTAGGGAGAGATGGTGCCTTTACAGTGGGAAGTCTATGGGAAAACTAATGTGCTGACTAGCACCCACTTTCTAGAGCAGTTTTGAACATAATTGTGCTCTAGATCATTGGATGGAGCTTGTACAACATCTGTCTTCTTATTATCCCATTATACAAGATGCTGAGCTTCATAGACATCATGCCGATTGTGACACCATTATCGGTGGGCTCAGCATCGCTGTTTCTATTCCCTTTGCACCGTTTCTCCCTACTGGCTGCCCTGCTGCTCATGCTCCGTATACACTGAGAGTTTCATTCTGGAATTGCTGGGTAGTAACTGGGGTATATTTGCAGAATTACTAGAAGCTGTCGTTCCAACTGGAATCAGTGCTAAGGTTAATGCTCAGTTACTGCTTCCCAACACTGTTCTGTCTCTCCCTGAAATCAGAATCTGTCTCTGGGTCCCCCAGCCTAACTCCGCTCCCCTGCAATGCTCTAATATATTCACCAGATGGTGCTGAAATACCTACAATTCCCACACGGATCCTGCTTATTTAAGATATTTCTCATGTGCCGTTGGCTGGCAGCAGACAAGAACATTAAGGTTTTTGGACAAGATTTCATTTGAAATTAGTCATACAACAAATTATTTAGCGAAAACACACACTATAGGGTAATTTTAACTTTTGACCCAACTTTTTCATCAAATACACCCATGCCCTGTCCATGAGAAATATCAATTCCAAAATGGCAATTAGGGTTACCTAAGCCGCCGATCCCCCATCTTTCCAATACCCCAATGTCCTTCTTTCAATACCTCCAACTGATGCACCAGCCAAAAGAATGTGTGGACAGACCAGTGGAGCTCTTAGTGGGCACCAACCGTTGCATTTTTCTCCATCTGTTGTGAGTGGGCACTCATGTCAAGTTTTTTGGTGGGAACTAGGGTACCCATCCCAATGCTGTCCAACACTTAATCAGCTTCTGCATCTCCCAGTCCACCAACCTTTGGATTTCTAACTTATAGCAATCATCCAGTAGAGTTCATGGGGCTAATAGACTGGCGTATCTTTCAATTTCCCTCCTTACCCTATTGGGGGGGGTACAAAGTACCTACAAAGTAGGGAGAATTTTTAGTTGAGTTTCCAGTACTATTGGCACACAGGGTAGAGTCCTGCAGTGGGTAGGGTACCCGCGGGTTACCCGCAAAAACCTGTGGTACCCTGCGGGTTGAGGATAGAATTTCCAGGTGCGGATATAGACTCGGTTCTCCGGGTATGTGGGTCGCTCGTTGGGCCGCTTGTCTTCTTCATAGCGTTTTTAACTAATTTTTACTGATCACTCCTACTTCCGATGATGTCACTTCCGGTTTACAATGACTGCACTTCCTGTTTTACTTATTTTTTTTCCTTACCGCACCTACTTCCGATGATGTCACTTCCGGTTTACAATGACAGCGATTCCTGATTCTTGATGGTCAGCAGGTCCGGGTTGCGGATAAGGTCGGGTCCTTACCCTGCGGGTTGTAGATAGAAGTTCCAGGTGCGGGTATAGACTCGGGTTTGCGGGTCGCTCGTTGGGCTGCTTGTCTTCTCCATAGCGATTTTTACTAATTTTTACTGATCACTCCTACTTCCGATGATGTCACTTCCGGTTTACAATGACTGCACTTCCTGTTTTACTTCTTTTTTTCCTGACCACACCTACTTCCGACGATGTCACTTCCGGTTTACAATGACAGCGCTTCCTGATTCTTGATGGTCAGCGGGTTGCGGATGAGGTCGGGTAGCGGGTCCAAGCGGGTAAGAATGGGGTTGTGGGTCCGGGTTGCAGACTGCAGGTTGGTGGTACGGGTAGGGTACGGGTTCCAAAATATGGACCCACGCAGGACTCTAACACAGTGCATTGAGCTGCTTAACTACAGTTCAGTGGGCAGCACCCCTTTCTTCTCTTATTGGGTGTAGGAAGAATCATATAACTAAGCCAATGAACATAATAAACACGGATATTTAAATTCTCCGTCCTGCTGCTGGCACACAAAGAACTAAGCTCCTTACCTTCAAAAATGAGCAAAAATCTAGGTTTGAACCAGAAGTATCACCACAGCCCCAAGCCTTTATGGAAACCAGCTTGAAAACAGCTTTGCTGTTGCTTTTTTTTTTTTTACAAATGATGAAGCGACAGTTGTGGCACATGCTGAGTCAGTAGAGAAGTGAAACCTCAAAGATAAAAGGGGAGTTTTCCTAGAGTCATGGAATGGGTGAAAAACAGCCCTGTTAAAGGGAATTCTCTTGTGACTCACTGTAGGTACTGCCCCAGCCTTTGATTTGACTCTTTGATAAAAGTGAAACCCGTGATACTCATGACCAGTAAAGAGTTTGGTCATAAAGAATTTCTGGAACCAGTCACACATATTATCTTCAACGTTGCACCAACAAATTAAACAGAGCTTTATAGAGATAATGGTCATCTATTAACGCCAAACACTATTAGACTTTCCATCTCCAGTTAATCAGCTTTAGCGCTGTGGGAGGAGAGCCAAGAAAACGATAGATGGAGATATTTACTTATACCCCTGGAGCAAGTGGAATAGAACTAAGGGGCATTAAAGTGTGGCCATTGGTGATTTTTTTAAAAGGCGGTTGCATCAGGCTGCACTTTCTTTATCCATTGAAATCAAGGGCGAAGTGGCTAACACTAGCGACTTTTCGCCAGAAATCACATCCGCAGGGACATCGGCAATTCACTAACAGGCGCAGGCGTCAATTCGCTAAAGAAAGAGACCGTTCGCACTCTTTTCACTCTGGTGAATGGTCGTTACTCTGCAAATTAACTAAAGTGTGGATTTTACTGAATGTTACCTCTTTCACCAGAGTTGACTTCGCCACCTCAGAGTTGACTTCCCCACCGCAGCCAGATCTTCCTCGATCTTCTGTCACTTACATCATATCCTGTCTGCCGAAAATACATTAAGGTTCAAAAAACGCTGGCGACTTTTTCTTTTTTTTAAGCGGGATTGCCTGCAAAATTCCTAACAAACTTTTTTTGGGTAAGCGGTTTTCTCCAGACATTTCCTAAAATATGGACCATTCATTTTACAGTGGGCTCATGTGTAGGGCATTATATTAACTCTCTTGTCTTTATTAAGGTTCCCTGGACATTGGTATAAAAAGTGGTAACTTCAAGAATTTGCACCAACATTTATATTAAAGACGTCCATACAACTTTAAATTACCCGCCTTATGCAAATTGACCTAAGTGCAAGATCACTAGCGAATTTTCGCTAGGCACAAACGAACGCTAGCGCATCTTCCCTATGAAATGCTCGCACTGCTGAAGTAACGCTAGTGATAAGTCACCAGAGTTCGGCGTCCAGGGCACAACTTTGCATATTAGTGAATTAGTGTAGTGGTAGCAAATTTGCAGCCGGCGAAGTGGTGCAAGGTGTGCGAAACAATCGCTGGTGACAATTCACCCTTTAGTGAATCTGCCCCCATGTCTTTTTGTTTAGTGCCAAGGCAAAGCATGATGACTTCGTGCCGTGGTGGGTCGTCAAAGGGCAAGGCATCTTCATGCCATAGGCACCACCATTTTGGATCCAACATGCTGCTGCCTAGAACACTAACCAGCATTTCCATTCTCATCTCAGCAAATATCATGAAAGTCATCAAAGATGCCATCAGAAATCACAGGCCCATGCGACAAAATGTCCTGGGCCCTGCCCTCGCCAGAGCCCGTCCACCACACTGATGGCCACGGTCCCATGGCCAGGGGTTAAACAAAAATTGGTGTTCAGTGGAACTCCCTTTAAATTTAAGTAGGTTGCTTTCATCCTCCTCGGTGAGCGGCTTCTTCGTTCTTTTGCATCGTGACTTCTTCGTCCTTTTCTTTTGCGACTTCTTCATTCTTTTCCGTAGAGGGTTTCTTAGTTCTTTTCTATCGCAGCTTCTTCATTCTTTTCCGGAGCTTCTCCTGCAGCACGGCCAGGCCCTTTCAGAACCTAAAAATCGCTCCGGCCCGGGTCAACAGTCACCCCCTGTGCACCCCTGATGGCAGCCCTGAAAGTCATTGTTTAATGTAGTGGAACCTGTATCAGCAATGGGTATGGCTTAAACAGTCAATATCAATAATTTGAAGGGCTACCCTCTTACTTTTGGCCATAAAGTGTATTGGACAAGTGAAAATCAACAGGTGTGTAATGGCTGGTACAAGAATAAGGCCACTAAATTCCAAGCACTCAATCCCATTTGTTTTGTATAATTACATGCAGGCTTTGGGATGTTATCATATAGAAAAGAATATAAAACTTTAACTTGTCTTCTTTATTAAACCAGAGATATTGAGAAAAGTAGGTTTCACCCACCTTCCTTTCTGGCGTTGGGGCTGACGGGAAGCGAAAATCCACCCCCATGACCGTAATCTGCTGATTCAGAGCTTGGTGGTTATTTCTGGAGCCAAGTTTCATAATATAAACTGACACGACGGCAACGTACAGTGGTTTAAAACTTACCACAAAGGGAACATACACCCAAAGTATATCGAGTATATTTTCCTTTAAACAGATAATAAAGTGTGGAAGTTTCTTGTGATACTTGTGTTGATGCATATAGGTCGGATCTACAATATTATTATACATATTGCCAGGGGTATGTGTGATCATTGTCCAGCCTTGGCAGATAAGAGTGCTGAAGGAATGGTGACTTTGGTGGGACATTGGTTATGAGTTGGGTTGGACACAGAGAGGCAGGTTTGGGTTCTGATTTATAAAATTGAGTTCACCTCTTACTTTGATTTAAGTTACACTACCCATATCCAAACTAAGATAATATTCTACTCTTGTTAGTCACACAGGGCGCAACAGTTATGTAATAAATAAGAGCTATCAGTCACTTGTATGCATGGACTACCTTATGTGCACCGCTAGGATCCCCCAGTTATAGGTGTGGCTGCTGTTCCCCACAATGTGACCTCAGAAGTTCAGTTATCACATGTCACAGATTCCCTGCCAAACCAAACTGTTTCCACACTTTTGCATTTCAACATAGACACTCGTGACCTCGTGGATGATGATGATGATGTTGAAAGGACAAGGAAAGTTAAACTAAAGAAGTAGGCTAGAAATGTTGTAGATTATGTTTTGGGCTTCAGTACCAGCCCAAGGCAACCACAGCCCTTTAGCAGTAAAGATCTGTGCCTCCAAAGATGCCCCAGTAGCTCCCCATCTTCTTTTCTGCTGATTCACTGATTCACATGCTCTGTGCTGCTGTCACTTACTGAGCTTGGAGACCCACTCACAATATACAGTTCACATAAATATAAATATCACAGTGTAATTAACACAGATAATTACTACATGACAGCACAGAAACCAGTGCAACTAGCATCGGCATTTAATTTTCCGCCCTATAGCATCAGCTTTTATTACAGACAAACCTCATTTTCTGCTGGATAATTTGCAACAACCCCTAAGCTTAGCTTCTCAACAGCCAATCAGAGCCCACTGAGCATGTGAGTGTCACAGACACTTTCCAAGATGGTGACCCCCTGTGACAAGTTTGAAGTCCTGGATCATTGCTGCTATTGACAAGCTCAAACTTTAGCCTCGTGCAATAAGTTCACTATATAAAATATGGCATTTTTAGCCACATTCATTTTTAGGGTTTAGTTCTCCTTTAACCCTAACACCTTTATTGTGCAGATGTTCTTGCCAGGGTCGCCCTGTAACCATTTGCTTTGTGTAAAATATTATGAATTTGTAAAGTAATGTCCGGTACATATAATATGTCCAGTCTGGTCTTGTTACCAAAAGAGCACACAATACCCAAGTGATGAATCCCTGCCCTTGTCCCGCCAACCAAATTACCCAGCACTGCACATAAAGAGAGCAAAGTTGCATGGGTTAACCTTTCATATCTGATTCTCTTTGCTTTATGGGTTTTTTTGCTCATCCTAAATTCATTTTGTAGACAAGGTTTTCAGCCCATGGAAGCCAATATATGGCCAAGTGGTCTTTCATGCGAATACCTGCAACTAGCTGGGAGAGGTGTATTTTGGCCAGAAAACATTTTTTAAAAGTATATTGAAAAAAACGCCACCTTAGAATAAGTCTCATGCCATAGGCCTTATAGTTCCTCCATTAGATGATGAGACTTCATGCATGATCCTACATTGACCTCATCCGTAGCACTGATGTCTTCCACTGTCATAGATAACTTCAGCCAAGTTTCCTTCTGTGTCGTCTGAGTGTACAGTATATCTAGAATCCTTGGCACAAAACGAGACAGGACTGTTGTTATTAGCCAGGGTAACCCAAAATAAACATTGCCTCACATAGTGTCTCTTCCAAGCACGTTCACAGAAGAAGTGAATAAGAAGGACTTTCTTTGATATGCTCCTCAGAGCTGTGTGTCAGCACTCGATAAACAGAGGACAGTTAAGATCTAGTCACTAGTAATATAATGGAATTTGAAATATGATTTGATCTCCTTTGCAATGTTCAGCAAATATTTTAGCTATTAAGTGGCTTTCATGTGTAGGCTATAAAAGGATGAAGATGAGGATTGTGGATGCTCAACAAATGCATCGCCCACCAGCTAATTAGCCTTTCAGTTTAAATTAAAGGCCGAGCCGCTGTACGGTAAATTGATTCTTTAAGACAGGCTTGGGCGTAGCCAATTTGTTTTGTGTCTGGCATTCTTTGTAAGACACCTGGTTCCCTTTGTGGTTATTTGTGTGTCTTTGCGGTTGTCCAATGAAAGCCCTCAGCTGTGTGTTGGGTATTAAAAGGTAACTATCGCTATTTATGATATAACTGGGAATGCAGTGGGCTACTATAGAGTGCAGAGAATAGAACTCATGAGACCTAGTATGGAGCAAGGGCTACAGATATGGCATCCATTATCCAGAAACCTGTTCATAAAGATCCTTATTACGGAGAGCACTTTTTCTCTGTAATACAGTAGCTTGTACTTGATCCCAACTAAGATAAAATGAATCCTTATTGGAAGCAAAGCCAGCCTATTGATTTCCTAGTAGACTTAAGGTATGAAGTTCCAAATTATGGAAAGATCCATTATCCAGAAAGCCCCAGGCCCGAGCAATCTGGATAACAGGTCCCTTACCTGATTTATGCTATCTCAAACACCAAGCTGGCAAGGAAAGAAATTGATTTATATGACACTATCCCAAATTCATTGTTGCGAGCATTGTGACATCACCTCCTGGTGATTCTACCACCTAGGCAAACATCATCACAAATTAAACTATCCCTAAACCTAAAGCCATATGATTGGTCTGATTCTGTTGAATTGACTCTTGGTCTTTTTACTGAATATGCTTTTTCACTGCCTGCACCGACCATGCCCTAACTCTGATCATGCTTCTTGCCTGACCCTTTTGATATTTTGTTTTTCCATTGCAATCCCCATTACATAACTTTCTGAAGATCCTGAAGACCATGTGACCCTGAAATATTCCTAAAGACTTGGATCCAGTTCCCTAATTTAGGTCCATCTCACAGAAATCCAGCTCTTCAAGAAGTTACACCGCAGTAACCCAATGCTGTTGTTGAGAGATGGTTGAGCAATACCTAGTACAGGTTCTACACTCCTCACCTAGATTACCCACAAATTCATATTC
Source organism: Xenopus laevis (assembly GCF_017654675.1). Taxonomy (NCBI): domain Eukaryota; kingdom Metazoa; phylum Chordata; class Amphibia; order Anura; family Pipidae; genus Xenopus; species Xenopus laevis. The sequence goes on along the minus strand of NC_054388.1, from coordinate 3,734,898 downwards.
AACTTGCATTACACATGTCAGGTAGACTATGGTGGTTTGCCCACCACTGTTTTCAGCAGGTAATCAAAGCACCCATTGTGCCACAGACCCAAAAATTTGTTGGGATCCGTCCGAGTCATAAATGGAATCCTGTATTCCAAGTATCTCTGCTTCCATCAAGGTTGTAGAATCTTTTCATTGACATTTCTGTAAAAAAACCTACTTCTACCTCCAACTTTCTTCTCACATTTTCATCTCTTTATCTTCCACAGTGGATAAAGGCCTAGTTTTGCTTTCCGTGCCCATTCCCTCTTGTTGGAGATAATCACAGCTATACTTTTCTGCTCAAAGCACTGAGCAATATTGCACATAGAGTCTAGATTCAATTTATAAATCCAGTGGTAACTTGTTTTTTTAACCAATATCCGTAGTGGCCGTCAAACTCATCCATTCGTTTCATTGATCATTTACCACAGTCCTTGTCTAATTCGGCTATGTTAATCAATCACAGCCGCCGGTTGAAAGCCACTCAATAGAATTCAGCAACTACAAACTCACATTTGTTGGTTTCTCAGGATACATTTGTGGAAATCTGATCTGTAACTAAGTGGAAATGAAACATCCTGTCTCTTCATATAAAATCCATAAGAAATTATGGCTTGGATTTTACTCATTTGTGGTCAATGGACCTTTCCTTTCTTAGCAAAGACAAAGAGATTCCATAAAGGGCTTCAGGCACTGCAGTTTGTGGTATTATATCATGGCTGCCGTTCCAGAGAAATCCGCACCAGGAAGCAAACATTCTGCACAGAAAACAAATAAGCTCTTGTGTCTTCAGGTCATGGAATTTGGAACAGTCATATTAATTACATTTGCTATCATCATGGTGTTCTCAATTAAAATGCAACGTAGAACTTTTTTTTAAATCTCTGTTTAGCTTAAAAATCAGCCAAAAATGACATTATAGCCCAAGATAACTTCCCTGAATGCCAGTGTAATTGTGCCTGCAGCAATCAGGTGCAAAACTTTGCACTGGTTAGGAAATCTCAGGTAGGACATGGTAGTCACTTTATGCCAATTGTTTGTTCAGCCAGAGAACCAGTGAGGGCCCTACACTTCGTCAAGGACCTGCACCTCATGCACCAAAACAGGGCCGTATGGCAAATTAGCCAACAAGCCAGATTAGATTAGATATTTGGCAATTGTGTTTCTAGTTTAGGATTATTTATCAATTCAACCCGTCTCAAAGACCCACCAGAATAAGTTTCTTGAGTTGCACAAGACCTTTTTTAGACATCTATGGTAAATCATCTAAAGAATCCTCAAGAATTCTTGAGTAAGTGGAAGAAACATGGTAGAAATATGTTGATTCAAATCCATGATGACGTGCCCATTTGATTGGAAGCTCTGAGCTCCAGAAGCATTTGTGCTTGAAAAGCTTGAAAGGCTGTTTGTACACCCTACTTAATAAAGTAATAATTTTTCATTTATTTAAAGGTCTTTTGATTTGTTAGTGCTTACTACAGTCTTTTGGTAAAATATATGGATGACCCATGTCTGTGGGAAACAACACTGGCAGAATAAGCCTGCTCTAGAGGTTCATATATCATGCAACTGGTTCCCTTGCCTGGAAAATGTAGGGCTCTTATAAACATGGAGCACTGAAGGTCTCTTGATCGCTTCTGTTCTTTTTAAGGCAGTTGATGAGCAAACTCATGGCTTACAGGTTATTGTAATATTAAATAAAGAGAATAGACAGAATCACACTGCCCAATTCATGTTTCAGCTAGAACAAGCTTCATTTGGGACCTTCTAATCAAGTCTCAAAACCACAGTGATTCACCTACACTAAAGTACATTGTGTTGATGCTCTTCTTTCCTTTGATGACACCAACTATATAATTACTGCTTCCCAAGGTGAGTTTGTGTCATCGGTGTTCTTGCCTTGAGATATACAGTAATTCACAACCATTGAGTATTTCATCACTTCTGGAAATACAGACAAATGGGTTCATCCAACCTACTGAATGGTCTATTTGTTAGTGTAGTAGTTATTTGGTTTCATAGTCGAGTATTAAAGGATATCAGGTGCCCAATTCAAGATAGAGAACTTATTAGACACATGTAGATATCTTCTGTAACACTCTAGGAATTACAGAGTTACCACATCTATAGTAGAGTTGAATTCCTTGATGGATACATTGCAGAGCATTAGCTCACCATTCCAGGTATTCTGGAATTCCAAGTTCTTCCATTTCATAGTGTGACTGATGAGGTCAACATAAATAAAAAAGGATGATAGAAGTCTAAAATCCATAATGTTAAATATTAAATTCTGATTTTGACTTTAGCCCAAGATCCATACATAAGGAAGGTTCAAGAGAGAGGCCATTCTTCACAAACATAATTAAAAGGGTACCCCACAACCATGTTCATTTGTGTTGGCTTTTACAATATTCTTTTAAAGACTTGTCTTCCTAGGTGTACAATACACACAATTATTATTGATGGTGGCTTACCTTCCCTTACATTTAAGCACCCATTTAAGCACCCAGTTTCTAGTTCATATATAATATGTATTTACATTGACAGTATCCAGTTCTTAAGACAATTACCATTATTATGTTTTTTTATGAGTTTGGAAAATGCTGTAGCCAAGACAAACAGTGTGACAGCACCGATTGCTCATGTGCAGAGTGGCAAGGATCTGTACAAACATGAATCTGTGCCCTTAATGAACCTGAAATGAGTTTATAAACAGGCCCTACTCTCTTCTTGAAGCCAGAGGCTAATCTTCTGTTTCTTAAAACCTGTTATCCCCACCCTTTCACTGTTTCACAGGAAGAATAAAGTCATCGCTGGCAGAGGACGGCATTTTTCGTTACACAATTTATGTCTTGAAATTAGATTTAACGTGTAACGTGGGAAAGCCATTCAGACTGATCGTACTGTATGGCGTTCCTCACGGTAATTTCCTTAGCTTGTTTATCAGAGACTTTACCCCATTACCTGATATTCGTGTCATTGTTGAAGTGAAAAAACAGAAAATACCATTGTCATAGTCCATAACAATTGCAGGGGTAATGTAAAATACCCTCACCTCAGGTTGGACAGTTTGTTGAAAGACAAAAGGTGAGGGACACTCAAGGATTCCACAAAGACTACAAGCCAGTCTCATAAAACTGCACTTAAGGGTTAGTCCACACGAGGAGATCCGGGGAGATTTATTCACCTGGCGACTAATCGCCTCTTCTGCGGGGCGACAATCTCCCCGGATCTCCTCGTGTGGACTAACCTTATGCAGAAATAGTGTTTTTTATTCTAGTTATTTGTGGCTTTTCATTGTCCATCATATTTATGTTATTTGACTTTGTATATGTTCCTCTTGTTGTCTTAAAATCAGCATGGACAAACTGAACTCATCATCTTCCCACCATCCATTTCAGTTCATCTGCCCAACATCCTTATCAGTGTCCAAAACAGCCTTAACAGCCCCAATTTCTCAAATCTGCTGCTTAGAAGTCACTATTGACTCTGCACTTTTATTTATTCCCCACAAATCGATACCTACAAAATAATTCTGCGTCCACCTTATGAATATTTCCCCTATTCGACCCTACCTCACGTTAGAGACAATGCCCTCGTCATATTCCATATACATTTCTGTAATACACTGCCCTGTGGCCTCCCTCTCCAATGCATGAAGGACCCTCCAATGCTTGCCAGACTCATTCATCTCTCCTCCCTCTCCATGAGTGTTGTCCCTCTCTGTCAGTCCCTTTCATTTCAAGATACTTTTACTCATTAATAGTGATGGGTGAAAAATTAGGGAAACACTTTTGGAAGCTGGCAACAATTAAAGTCAATGGGCGTCCATTAATCGTGGCCAGCGTCTAAATTATCACCAGCGTCAAAATTCGCAAATTTATTCGCCGGCTGGGAATTCGCCCATCACTACTCATTTACAATGCACTCAACAGTGTTGAACCAACATTTATCACCTCTCCAATTGCCTTTAGTCTGTACATGGCCTTCTTCTCCCCTCCCTATTTACTCCCACAGAACTTTTCACGAAAGAAACTCATCCTCTGGGATTCTCAACCATATCCCATTAGACATTTCCAGAACTTCCAATCTTTCAAATTATCACTTAAAACCTGTAGAAGCCTATAACCTCAGTAACTTGACCACATTCCCGACCCCCTAGTCTTCACACACACTAGTATACTAGTATTCCATTTTCCATTATGCACTTATCATTGCTATCCTAACAAATAAGACCTCTACATCCACACTAGATATGTCTTAAGCTCTCATGAGGAGAGACCTCCTACTATTGACTCATAACAATATGCAATTGTAATTGTTCATCTATTCTAGGTACAACAAGCAGAAACAAGTCAATTCTCTAAAATTCCTTGCTTTAACATCTCCAGTGGAAATATTCGCACATAACAGTTTTCCATTTCCATAGCAAGAAAGCGGATATCCTAGAAGCTTCATTACACATTATTACCGATGTTTATGGACAGAGAAATGGCCATAAGTCATCAATCATTAGCATTGCACCCAGAGGAATGCCACACAAACTCAGGGAGACCTTAGCAACACCACACCTTTGAATAGTTCAAGTATTTGACAACATTCACCAGGGACTTATTTTTCATAGAAAGGAGGAAAAAGAAATAAGCGGTCTTGACCCAACATTGCAGGAAGAAAGATTTACAATGTACGGATCAGCACTTCAGGGAATGACTAATGGATCCATTTTGATGGCCCATCTGTGTTAAGGCTAGTACAGTAGGAACGTTCTTATGTTTTTCTTGTTTTTACTGTGATTCCTCCTGATGTCTGCCCATGGTTCTCATTTACAAGTGAAGTGACGCATAGCTACCAACTAAAAATGTGCTTATATTGTCCATTTAATTGGCTAGTCAAAGAAAATTGGGGATTGGTTGGTATGAGTCTGGCAGTTGACAAATACTCAATAGGGTTCCAGCAATGAGCAAAGTATGTCCATGTCTCCAGTGTAGAAGTTAGCTAACGCACAACCCAATATGTCACATATTTGGAATGATTTCGATACTTCCACCATATTAGCTCATGCCGACGTCCCCCCCCCCGGCTGGGCAGCTTCTGTTTTTCTACATATTTCAAAACTACCTTGGAATTTTTTTTTTTTTCTGCTAAGAATTCTTATCTCCTTGCAGTTATGTCAACAGCGGCTTTAAGATAAGGTCTGAAATGCCTGTGATTGAAATTAAAATGCTGAACTATAAAGAATTTCAGCCATAAAGCATGGTAGAACTGTTGAAGGAAGTTTCTTTGTAAAATGTAAATAAGTCAATCCTCCCAAAACGGATCTACTCTACAAAAAGGACATTCTAAAAGGGCTTGTTCACATTCAACATCTGTTAACCAGTAACATGTATCAAGGACTAATTTTAACTTCCCCTATAACCTAGAAAAGGCACAGTCTCCGAAAATCCCAAAAAGTTGATTCTGAAGAGGAAAAATAATCCTTTGTTCATGCCAGCTACTGTTTCAATCTTTTGGACCCCAAAATATCACTTTATTTTCAAGCATTCATTTTTTTCTATTTTTATCCACCCACCTTTACCTGGAGACAGACCTTGGAAGGAATAAAGGATTACATTATATATTATTACTAATGCTTTAACAGTGCTCTGTCTTTGTTTTAGGAACATGTTCTGATTGAAATGTTCTCAAAACATGAACCTTGGGGATTTTCCATTATTTCAATGTCATTCACAGCATGTTCTTTCCTATTATGGTTCCTCTCAATTGTGTATAAAACATCTCTTGTTGATGAAGTTATATCAGTTTATTAACTGGCACATTTGTACAATTGCTAATAAGCTATCTGCCCCCAAAATACAGTGTTTTATTCGCATTTTTTTATCAAATGTAATTAAAAAACCTTCCTTTTCCTAATGTTATTAGTTTTCAAACATTATAAATCAAGAAAAATATGATCTAGGAATGATCTTAAATATCTGGAAAAGGCCTCAAAGGAACATGACACATCTTCCCCAGGATATGGGCTTGTGCTGAGGTTGAGGAACCCAGTAAGGTACAGTCATGCTTTTATGAGGATGTACAATGTTTCAGGTATCTCTTTGGAATACTCAAATGGCCCTTCCACTTTTCCTGAGGAAGATTTCAGAGATTGTTGTTGTGTAACAAAAATGTTCTAAGAAAAACAGCAATTCATAGCTACATATGACTATATGTTTAAGTCCAATAGTTCCTGTCCGTGCACCCTCAAATGGAGTGGAAGGGAGCAGCAGAAGATCCCTCACTATCTATCTATAAAGTCCTCTAATGTCCCCTTTCTCCAAATAAACCATACTCAACCATACTCTTTCTTCATAGTTTAATTGTTCCATTTACCAGTTCGGTTTGGTGTGCTCTTAATATCATACCTAAGTAAGGGGGTCCAAAACTGCACTGCATATTGAAGATGACATCAAACAAGGAATCCATAAAGAGGCGTAATTACACTTACAATCCTTGAAATTCAATATCAGCCTAAACCATTGATCCCCAAACAGTAGCTCATGAGCAACATGTTGTTCTCCAACCCATTGGATGTTGCTCCCAGTGGCCTCAAAGCAGGTGCTTATTTTTGAATTCCAGGCTTGGAGGCAAGTTTTGGTTGTATAAAAACCAGGTGTACTTCCAAACAGAGCCTCAATGTAGGTTGACAATCCATATAGGGGGTACCAAATGGCCAATCACATCATTTAGTTGGCTCTACAAGAACATTTTTCATGCTAGTGTTGCTCCTCAACTTCTTTTACTTCTGAATGTTGCTCAAGGTTTCAAAAGGTTGGGGATCTCTGACCTAAACCAACAAGAGGGGGCTGATAATAATCCCATTGGCATTCCTGAGGAGAAGAACTTCCCCTGGACTCCTGGGTTCTTTAATTACATTCTAGAAACTTTTTTCAAATTTACTTTTCATTTTGTATAGAGGCTTGATGCAGGTCTGCTGGTTGTGGTGACTGAATAAATTGACTCTTTCTACTATAGCATTCCACAACCTCACTCTCCTTGCTGTAGTGGTGTGACAGGACAGGACCCATACAACTAACCCCACCACTGCAACACTGATAGAACCAATACCAATGTTGGTGGACACATGTTAGTGTGTTCTGTAGAAAGTGTTTTCTTTTCCAGATGTAACATTTCAAGCTTTTCTTCTGGTCCTACACTTCTAATTTCCAAAAAATATCAATTTTCCATCTCCGAGGTGGCCTCAATTTAAAAATCCACTGTGATTAATGCAGTTGTTTTTGCAAATCCGTCAACATTTAAGTTCGGCAATTTTTCATGTGGTGTTGTTGTTTTTCTTCAGGAAGCTAAATATTAAACAGGTAAAAAAAAGAAGGAATTGGAGAGTAAGTGCCAAAGTTCAAATATAATAACATGGGAGGTAGAGGTGCCCTCCCTATTCCATGCAGTAAAGAATGCGTAAAATAGAAAAGAACCAATGGTTGCAGGCACTCTTGTAAACTCCCCAGTGAGTAGATATTAAAAACATTAGTGTAAACACATCTACAAGCAGACCAGAATTCTGAAGGAATTCAGAATTTGTTCTCTGTGATGGAATCATTCCCGTGTGTCAGAGAAATGGTTAAGTCCCCCCCCCCCTGTATCCTGTACTGTAAGCCAAACTTTAGAAGTTATCTAGTTCCTTCTTGAATAGAATTTTGAAATACTAACACAATATGTACATCTGCCAAAGATTTCCTACCTAAGGCTTCACAAGTTGCGCATTGTTCACGTAGGAATGTTACTCAATGGTCTGTGAGCATATCGGCAGCCGGGAAAATGATTCACTTTACTCCTTTCAAAGCATCAACTCATATCTTCTTGCCCGCACATACATGTAGTAACATGGAAAAAGTATTCCTTGCCCAGTAACAGTGAGCTTAGTGGTAAGGCTGGGGAGAATTGAGAAAAATATTACTTGAAGCCCTATGGACTGTGACCAAGTTTCTCCATAACAGTCCAGCTACAGTTCCTTGTCCATTCAGGTGACCAGATCATGTAGAGCACCTCCAACATTAGGTCCAAATCTGTCAATTAAATATCTACAAACATATACTGTAGGTTCTCTACCACAAGATCGTAAGACCGATCCTTCAGTACACAGTATGATGACACATTGACATGAAGACTTCAGTCTTACAACGGTTATTGTTCTTAGAACGTATCTGTCATCACATTGACCATGCATGAACATCCAGCAGTAGGATTTTCCATTTACGACTTTACATTTGTTATATTAAGACTGGCCGTTTACGTACAGATATTGTCATATGACTGAAGGGATACGACTAAAGCCTGTTCCTACCTTTGGAGTTGTCCATCTCTTCAGTTTGGTCTTTAGATGGAAACTCAGCTGTAGCTCCCCCTGTGGTTATTAGTAATAACCTAGCTACTTCCATTTTTGTTTCATCTCATTGTTTAGGGTAATGGCAGACATGGTGGCTGTATTTTCTCAGAATGCTCAAGTTTGCATTTCTGGGCCAAAATCAACCCCACGTGCACAGTGAGAGGCAAATACAAGTGAAGGGAATGACAGGAAGAAGGGGTGATAGTGGGGGCCACTAGTATTTCTCTGCTGTCAGTGGAGGATCCACTGTATCTGTAAGGCAGCTATCAGAGATAGAAGTGTGAATCGTGCCCGAAATCTTGGCTGTTATTCAGGTGTGACAATTGGGCTATGTCCATTGCATAAATAAATGTCTGTGCAACAAACTGAATAATGGTGTACCATGCCAAGTGCCATAACTCTCCATGTCTACAAGATCGGAAAAGTTGTTCTGCACCAACAAAATCAATTTAGGTGAAACATCTCATGAACACAGCAGACCCATCTGCAGCTCTCATTGTCTCACAACACAAGCATTCATTGGAACGTGGGAGTACATTCGCCTTACTTTTGCACAGAAGGTGTGGTTAACGTGGTTTAATGCATTCACACTTTATGGAAATACATGCATTAAGTGACTTATTATGTGATCTTGCTGTAAATGACATGCAGCAGGAAAGTACTGTGTGTGTAAATTCCCTTCTAATATGTTGTTATATGAGATACATCACAGAGCAGATATCCATTGCGAGCAGGGTTTTTCCAAAAAAGAGCATTTGGAAAGGGACTAACCAGCTTCCTGATGAACTGGAGAAGTTGGTTAATACTCATTTAGCTGAAGGCTTTATTTATCCTACTGTGTGTTGGTTGGTAATGCCTTGTTATTAGAGAGCTCTGGGTTAGGCAGAGAACATTTACTGGTCCTACAAAACGATGTTGGTCCTCTCATTTGTTTGTGTTTATAGGAAGGTCTGGAAGATCTAGATCAGTCCAACTTCTGCTTTTAGTTACTGTTTGATGCATCTGAAAGTAAAGGGGAAGATATATCTCACCCTTCTCCTGTACTTCCTTGGAATAAACACTTACTTATGGGTACTTCTGCCCCATACAGCTCCTAGGGCAGAATTTCCATAAAATGATGCAGTTAAAACACACCTATATAATGAGTCTCTCTTCAGATAGGTGAGTGATGTTCTGTTCCGACTAATGTCACATAAGGCATCTTCTCCATTGGCTGAGACTACACACCCATACCTAATTTCAACCATATTAACTATCTGGACATGTAGGTAACCTCAGGGGTCAGCTTGGACCAGTGACGTAACTAGATTTTACTGGGCCCCTTAGCAAATTATTTTCCAGGCTCCCAAAATGTCTAGAGGTTGACCTGTTTAGCAGTGTTTATTGAAATTGTATATGAATTAGGTTCATAGGGGTCCCCTATATCTCCTGGGCACCGCTGCAGCAGCAGTGTCTGCTTCCTCTGTAGTTATGACCCTGGCTTGGACACATCTGCTATCTTTTCATTTTACAGATGACCATTTATTGGTGGGTTCATGATGCACTGGCCAATGATCTTTACTCCCTATAGTATTTGTCTATTAGCAAATATGGCCTATCATACAGTTCCAGTGGGATACTTTTAAGTTTGGTCATTGTGTCAACATCCTAACTAGGATAACACAGGGCTCAAGCAACAGGTAGCATTAGCTCTTCCAAAGTATCTTCTGTTAGACCATGGCTGCTGCTTCTACATTGTGGGTACAAATGGAGAATATGGTAAGTTCCTCACACAAGGCCCAAAGGCCTGAAATACTTTAAGTATCCACCCTATGATGACTAACTCACTGGGGTGCTCTCAGTAGACCTTACTGGGTATCACATCCACTGCTCTTGTGCAGTTGTGTTGATCACCTACTGGGTAACTTCAAGCTTGTCTGGTATTGGATCTGCCCAAGAAGGCTAAGCCCCTTTAACCCTTTACACCAGCATTCCAACAACAAATTGGGTCCTTAGAGTGAACCGACAAGAACTGAATTCAAGTTCATTACCCCTTTAAGTACAAAATCCCCTGTCCCCAGGCATTGAATGGCTTTGTTTGCATACGTTTAAGTAAATATTCCTGCCTGCTACTAACACTGCTATCTCTAAACCTGTGGTTACCATACACATAGTCAAGGTGGAACCTAAGCCAACTCTTCACCCTTCACTAACAGCAGATCAGTTACAAATACTACTTACATGTACCATTCCAGAGCACCATTCATTTTCTACCTCCAAATAACTGAATATATTACCGCGTCCATCACCGTTGATTAATTCACCACTGAAGGGGTCTCATCCTTTCCCCCTATCATTTATTTCTTGTATGGTTACCCCTAGTGAACTGACGCCTTCACAATGCAACTTGTGTTGTATAATTACCTGCGATGAACTCCGAGGAGAGGTCCAGGGGCAGGAAGAGATTACTTTGCTACACAAAAGAAAGTTCCTGAGTTGGTTTGTAGGCCAATTGGTATTGTCGTATACAATGGAGGTAGTTTTTTAGGTGCAGAAATATTATGATTAGTATGGTCTCGCTCTCCTCTGGGCTGCTGTTATAAGAACCCACCAGAGCTTTCCAATTCAGGGACTTCTACTGAGGCCCAAGGGCCATCAGTTGATTCCTCAAGCTTTAATGCTTATCTTACAGAAAATAATGAATATATAATAATAATATAAATAGATATATCCTCCCTTTTGAAGTGTTTTAAGGTGCATTATTGACCTTTATCTTTTCAACAGTTTAAACCCAGCGGACAGCCCTTGGCATCTGATAATACCAGAGCTTCCCACACAGACCACACATGATCTTTTATTTACTTACTTTTCAAAAAAATTTTAACATCTTCATCAGAAAATATGTCACACTTCCTCCCACTTCTTCTTGGCTTTGCGGCACAGTAATGAGAGGAAAGTTGCATCCTCTGGGCACTGAAAAGTACCCAAAATAGTGTGGAATTCACCACCAAGTGGCCTGTCCTCAGGATTTATCTCCATGGATTTACCTCCATGGATCTACCACCTACCATGAGACCTCCAAAGATCTACCACCTACCATGGGACCTCCATGGATCTGCCACATACCATGGGACCTCCATGGATCTATCACCTACCATGGGACCTTCATGGATCTGCCACCTACCATGGGACCTCCATGGATTTGCCACCTACCATGGGACCTCCATGGATCTGCCACCTACCATGGGACCTCCATGGATCTACCACCGTTTCAGACTGTCAGGGCGTTGTAAGTTGTACAACATATTGTGTGCACCAAACATCCCTTTTCTTGCAGAGGGGTCAATAATATTAATATAAGTTCTCGAACTTTTTGCACCCATGAGGTTATCTGCAAAAATGACCGTTAAAACGATTTCCTAAAGGAAACCTACAGCTCAACAATGAATTAGATCAGAAATGTTACACAAGAGGACACATGTTCATCTGCAAGTGCAGTGAGCACAGTCTCCATGTTTTTTTCGCACAATGCAGAGCTTCCCACACACACACAGAGTTCCATTGTCTTTGAGGTCTCAAAGGGGTCGATGATCGTGCCACCAATCTGATTCACCCAAATTAGCACAACTGCTTGTCAGGTCGTAAATCAGGTGCATTTGTGCCAAATATGGCTGCCTGGTGTCATTTTCGGGCGTCGATCAGTTTGCAAGAGCAATTGAAGTGCATTTATTGGCACAGGACACTGAGGGAACCCTGGCGATACCTCCTGGATTAGAGGTGGCCATAGCTCCAGGGTTCCCCTGCGCCATTTGGAGCTGCAACACTCGATTTGGAGAAGAAGGCATGGGGGACTTAATGGCACCAACTAAATGAAAGTGCAAGGAGCACCATTAGCTCCCCATCTTCTTCATACTGATTTACAGTGCCTATTGACTTGGGGGACTGTGGGGAAAGTGCACTTTTGTACCCTACGTGTCACATGACAAATAACCCCTTGGATAATTTACCCTGTATTTTATGATCTGCCTAAAGGAAGGGCAGGAAAGTTCTGCACATAGAAATGGTTCTACCCATGTACCTTATTGTCTGAGCAAGGGGAAATCAAGGAGGACACCCCCCTCGCAGCAGAAACATATTCTCTTCTCCTTTCCAAACGTTCGTAGCAATAATCTGATATTATCTGAGAAATCTGCTTTGTTTTAGGCAGACGCCGCTGATAGACAGGATCTGGAAACAAGTACAGTTCGATGTTATGTGCAAATGTAGAGGAGAGAGAGAGAGAGAGAGAGAGAGAGAGAGAGAGAGAGAGAGAGAGAGAGAGAGAGAGAGATGTTCCGGTGCGGTTCTGCTGTGTCACTGGGGTCTCACAAAAAAAAAAATTCCCCTTCACCAAAACATTTTGCACAAAAGAAACTGCACGAACTGACTGGAAACTTCATTCTGAAATGACACTTCAAAGAAACCCAGTTATAAAAAGGAAAGCAGCTTAACCACCAAAACTATCCTGACCCATGTACATCTGACCTATATACCCCACTCTCTATAACCCACTCTCTATACACCACTCTCTATACACCTCTCTCTATACTCCACTCTCTATACACCACTCTCTATACACCTCTCTCTATACACCACTCTCTACAACCCACTCTCTATACCCCACTCTCTATACACCACTCTCTATACACCACTCTCTATACCCCACTCTCTATACCCCACTCTCTATACCCCACTCTCTATACACCTCTCTCTATACCCCACTCTCTATACCCCACTCTCTATACACCTCTCTCTATACACCACTCTCTATACTCCACTCTCTATACACCACTCTCTATACATATATTTACGATGCCTATACCCTCTCTACTGATCCCTGCACCCTCCCTTTCCACTCGAAATTCCTTTTTCTAAGGGATACGCGGCTAAGCATATGTCACATTATGTCACAACCAATGGCTGTTGGGGAATGCTGGGAGTTGTAGTTCCCGTCGCCACGCCTGCTCTTAGACATTTGCATGTTTCGCTTTTAAGGTCAGACCACACAGGGCGTTTTGGGGAGATTTGTTTGCCTGGCGACTAATCGCCTCGTTTTTGCGGCGACCAATCGCCTTCCCTGACTCTGCGCCAACTAAAATGAAAAAACGCGGCAGTTTGGAATTACTTTGAGCGACTTCAGAAAACGAATGACTGCGTGTGATTAGCGGCGGCGAGAGTCAGGGAAGGCGTTTGGGGAGATTGGTTGCCGCAAAAAACGAGGCAATTAGTCGACCAAATCTCCCCAAAACACCCTGTGTGGACTTACCCTTAAAGTTTTAGGGAAAAAAAATGTCTACATCATTTCCTTTTTTCTATGCAAAAAAAAAATAGTTTTCAAGTAGAAAGAGAAAGAATTTATTGGGCCGTTAATGGGAAGCCACAAACACTTTCCCTCTGAAACCGAAAGACGATTTTCCCTTTTCTCTTTTCTCTGCAGGAATAACATTTACTCGCAGCCAACTCCCACCTCCCGGCCAATAGCAACGCAGCTCTGAGCTTTCAACCAGGAAGGAATGGTTTGTTTTTCCTTCGCTCTCTCTTTATTTTTCCATTTCTTTTATTCTCAAAGCGTAAAAAAAAAAATTCTTTATGGGGCAAAGTTTCCAGAAAAGTGATTTAAAGTCACGTGAGTAAATGTTGTGTGAGGTAGAGCCAAGCCAGGGGGTCGGAGAGGGTTTGTGAGATTTCCTTCAGTCGGACCTGGAAGTGTTTTTAGGTTTCACATAGGACAATAGAGATTTATGGGTTCTGACATTTCTACTGAAACTTTGGAAAACACTCATTTTGCAAGTAACGGCATAGAAGGTGTGAGAAATGGTTGTTATATCAGGGGTCCCCAATCGCCGGGCCGCAGACAGTCTTGAACTTGGCCAACGAGCCTAGCGAGCAATTAATTTGGCCACCAGAATTAGACACCGACCCCGGTCCTTGCAAACAAATTTGGCTCTACACCTGTCCCAGGGCCAAAAAAGATTGGGGGCCGCTGTGTTATATGACCCACAGAACCCAGTCTGATAAAAGCTCGTGTAAGGAAATGGGTCCAACAGACCTACCTGCTCTATAGCTGCCCAAAAATCACCCAACATTTTGGAAATAGAAAGAGGGACAGAAAGCACTGCGATTGCAGCTCTAAAATGTTTGCCCATTTTTGTGGCCACACCCCCTAATTACCATGTTCATTTTACTAAAATTGGGCAGCTTATGAAAGTCTGAACACATTTCTGTGTTTTTTTTTCCAGTTGTTATAGTTAAGGTGAATTGCCCTTTAAGCTGTGAGTCTAACTTCTCCCAAGAGACCTGTTATCCTAAAGTGTTACAATTACTTATTTGCTTATCTCGAAATTGCTACAAAAGTATCTTTGTGCACCTGGTGGCTGTTCTGGGCTCTCTGCCAAAAGCCAATAAAGTTAGAAACCATGTTTCTATTTCTGGCTGTTCACAAATGTTACTACATTTCAGTAACAAGCCGGGACTGCGGGTTGAGCTGTCAAAATCGGGACTGTCCTGCTCAAAATGGGACAGTTGGGAGGTATGAGATTGGGAGGTTGATTGGGCAGGTTTAATAATCCTATCCATTGACACATTGATGTGGTCTTCACCTCCAACAGCCTGTATCCCCACCATTGTGATACCATTTTTGGCCTTCAGGACCAAACAACCAGGTGCACATATCAGGGAAAGATCAGATTGTTTGGTGAGGTCATCATACGAGTGGATCTTTCCCTGATATGTCCACCACTATCCATCTATCAATCCATCTATCTAACATCTGTCTAACAATGATCTGTCCATCCATCTATCCATCTATCCATCCATGTATCTGTTTATCTATCCATGTATCTATCCATCAATCTATCTATCTCTCTCTCTCTCTCTCTCTCTCTCTCTCTATCTATCTATCTATCTATCCATCCATCTATCTATCTATCTATCTATCTATCTATCTATCTATCTATCTATCTATCTATCTATCTATCTCTCTCTCTCTCTCTCTCTATCTATCTATCTATTATCTATCTATCTATCTATCCATCTATCTATCCATCTCTCTATCTATCTCTCTATCTATCTATCTATCCATCTATCTATCTATCCATCTATCTATCCATCTCTCTATCTATCTCTCTATCTATCTATCTCTCTATCTATCTATCCATCTCTCTATCTATCTATCTATCTATCTATCTATCTATCTATCTATCTATCTATCGATCTATCTATCTATCTATCTATCTATCTATCCATCTATCCATCTATCCATCTATCCATCTATCTAACATCTATCTATCTATCTATCTATCTATCTATCTATCTATCTATCTATCTATCTATCTATCATCTATCTATCTATCATCTATCTATCTATCTATCTATCTATCCATCATCTATCTATATATCTATCTGTCTATATATCTATCTGTATCTATCTATCTATCTATCTATCTAACTTTTATCAACGATCCATCTATCTATCCGTCTATCCATCCATATATTTATCTATCTATCCATCCATTTATTTATACATCCATCTATCTATCTACAAGTATTTACAAGGAAAGAGAATGCAGATGAATTACGTGTATGTTAATAAGTGGCGTCTCTCATACCTGCTGATTGCTCAGTACCGTTGCTGATATCTATAGGCCGGGTGACAGGCAGGATGGAGACAAGTCTTCTGATTCACTTCCTGGAAACGCAACACCAGTGGGCGATGAAGAGATTGTGTTGATGTCACAGTGTTACTTTCTGTCTGATTCAATTCTACAAAGGAATTTAAAGGGGAGTTTTTGCTGCCCTTTAAAAAATGACTTTATGCCATCTACATGCAATAAAAATCTGCTGCAATGACGGAAATTTCTAGGCAATCGGCCTTTTCTTGAAATGCTTACTTCCTCCAACATTGTCATGGAGTTTCAGTCCATTCCATTGATAAACTCAGGTAACGCTGCATTTCCTTTGCCGGGTGTGTAAAGCC